>NC_047103.1:4342205-4417205 GCF_902500255.1 Thalassophryne amazonica
TGTGTGTGTGTGTGTGTGTGTGTGTGTGTGTGTGTGTGTGTGTGTGTCTGTGAGTCTTTGATTGCATGTTTTAGTTTGTGTGTGTGTGTGTCTGTGTCTGTGAGTCTTTGATTGCATGTCTCAGTTTGTGTGTGTGTGTGTGTGTGTGTGTGTGTGTGTGTGTGTGTGTGTGTGTGTGTGTGTGTGTGTGTGTGTGTGTGTGTGTGTGTAAAAAGGAAGCTGTGTGTGTATATAAAGTGATGCTCAAGTCGATTTGATCACAGACTCGAATAGATGAACTTCACTCCATCTGAGCGGTGAGACACACTCACACACACACACACACAGTCACACTCTAAAGTTTCAGATCCTGAGGAAAATATTTCATTAATTTCACAAAGTATTTTGTGACAGAATGTAAATTTAATTTCAGACCCACTTTTATTTTTCTGAAAATTTAACATTTTTTTATTATTCCCCTTTTATGTGCTTTTCTGGTTTGTTTGTTTCCATGGCAACGCGGGATGAATATGTTAACGTCACATCACACAAATCAGGAGAATTAACTTTCCAATCACAAATCAATAACTTTCTGATTACAAATCAATAAGTCTAAAATCTGACTCTCTTCTTCTAGACTGTTCAGTTGAGTTTTTGTTACATTTTGTATCATAGAAATGTCCGTGCACACGTACGTGCACCTGTCACACTTTCTTCTGCAAGTGATAATTTCAACAAAAATGTCATGGATTTTGGCCACTTTTGAACCGGACTTCCAAAATGATCAAATCTCAGTCCAGTTCAAGTTCCGGTGTGATTGGGTTTGACAGACACTTTGTAAGGTCCGCCCACTTTACCAAACACAGCTTTGATTGGTGTTATTGATGCCCGGCTGGTCGGTCGGTGTCACCTGGATCTCTGTCATATCTCACCAAAAACAAACAAACAAAAAAACGGAATCATTTGCTTGACATAAATTATAAATCTACTGGTTTTGGAAGCAGAACTGATAATAATCTGTTTATTTGTGTCCCTCAGCTTCTTTGAACTCACTGTGACTTTGGACCACTAACCTTTGACCTTTGGCAACAATGCTCCATTCAGCAGTGAAAAAAACCCAATTCAACGCAGGACGCTACCTTCGCCCGGTAACGTATATTTTATTAACTTCTTAGCTCCACCAAAGGGGTGATGTTTTCACTGCTGTTTGTCTGGGGTTTTTGTTTTTTGTCTATTTGTTTGTTTGTTTGCTTGTCAGCAGGATAACTCAAAAAGTAACTAACAGATCTCAGTTAAACTTGGTGAGCGGAGCGATAATGTTCCAGGAAATAATTGGTTCTGCAGGTGATCTGGGATATGTTGTGGAACTGAGATCCAGAAGAATGTTTGGCACATAGCAACAAAAAGTTGAGAGAAAATGTTGATCAAATTTGGTGAGCAGATAATAAATGTTCTAGAAACTGAATCTGGTCCAGAACATATTTTCCAGAATACATGTGACCTTGGCTGAGGTTTGCACTTTCTGCACTCTTGCTTCTTGATTATTTAACAGATAAATTTGAAAATACTTTCAGATAATGTTAAAAAATTGAATGTTAAAAACTTGATTTTAATCATTAAACAGTTGCTACAGTATTTGTGGTTGGAGGTGTGCGCGCGCGCGTGTGTGTTTCAGCAGCCGTGGTGTAAAATGTAGCTTTACGAGGTCTGTTAGAAAAGTATCGTACCTTTTTATTTTTTTCAAAAACTATATGGATTTGATTCATATGTTTTTACGTCAGACAAGCTTGAACCCTCGTGTGCATGCATGAATCTTTCCACGCCTGTCGGTTGCGTCATTCGCCTGTGGGCAGGCTTTGAGTGAGCACTGCTCCACCCCTCTCGTCGTTGTTTCATTGTCAGGAAATGGCGGAATGATTTGGGCTTTTTTTCCATCAGAATTTTTTCAGAAACTGTTAGAGACAGGCAGCTGGAAACCGTTCGAAAAATTTATCTGGCTTTCTGTGAAAATTTTATGGGCTTCACAGAGAATAAGGAGTGTTACTACAGCTTTAAGGACGGCCCACAATGGCGCACGGCGCGCCGCGCTCCGAGCCGCCATCGAGAGGCAGAAAACACCACATCATTTCTAAACGGATCACTGTGTGGAGCCGGGACCGTCGTGTGCAATTTCTCTGGTTATCACAAGAGCTGGACATCAGCCATTTTCCGGCAGATTTCACTTTTAACAAGAGATTTTGTCATGGAAAGCCGAGCAGAGGCTTCACGCGTCATGACCGATTCGCTGATCGAGCGAGACAAAGGAACACCTCCGTTTCGGTGTGTTAGAGGACAAGTTGGGACATGTCCAGCTCTCCACAATTTCTCTTATACTCACTCGACTGGTAAGCATTGAAAGCCGAGATAGACATGTCCGCACATTATATTCACATTGTCTTCACATCACCTTCACTTTTATCTTCACATCACCTTCACGTCACCTTCACATTATCTTCACATCACCTTCACATTATCTTCACATCAACTTCACATTATCTTTACATCACCTTCACATTACTGTCATGTCACCTTTACATTATCCTCACATCACCTTCACTTTTACCTTCACGTCACCTTCACATTATCTTTACATCATCTTCACATCACCTTCACTTTTACCTTCACATCACCTTCACATTATCTTCACATCATCTTCACATCACCTTCATATTATCCTCACATTATCTTCACGTCACCTTCACATCACCTTCACTTTTATCTTCACGTCACCTTCACATCACCTTCACTTTTATTTTCATGTCACCTTCATGTCACCTTCACTTTTATCTTCACGTCATCTTCACATCACCTTCACATTATCTTCACGTCACTTTCACATTATCCTCACAGCATCTTCACATCACCTTCATGTCACCTTCACTTTTATCTTCACGTCATCTTCACATCACCTTCACTTTTATCTTCACGTCACCTTCACATTATCCTCAGGTCACTTTCACATTATCGTCACATCACCTTCAGATTATCTTCACGTCACCTTCACATTATTCTCGTGTCACCTTCACATTATCCTCACATCATCTTCACATTATCCTCACATTATCTTCACATCACCTTCACGTCACCTTCACATCACCTTCACTTTTATCTTCACGTCACCTTCACATTATCCTCAGGTCACTTTCACATTATCGTCACATCACCTTCAGATTATCTTCACGTCACCTTCACATTATTCTCGTGTCACCTTCACATTATCCTCACATTATCCTCACATTATCTTCACATCACCTTCACGTCACCTTCACATCACCTTCACTTTTATCTTCACGTCACCTTCACATCACCTTCACATTATCTTCACGTCACCTTCACAATATCCTCATGTCACTTTCACATTATCTTCACATCACCTTCACATTATCTTCACATCACCTTCACATTATCTTCATATCACCTTCACATTATCTTCATGTCACCTTCACATTATCCTCACATCACCTTCACATTATCTTCACGTCACCTTCACATTATCCTCACATCACGTTCACATTATCCTCACATTACTTTCACATTATCTTCATGTCACCATCACATTATTCTCATGTCGCCTTCGAATCAAATCAAAATCAAATCAATTTTATTTATATAGCGCCAAATCACAACAAACAGTTGCCCCAAGGCGCTTTATATTGTAAGGCAAAAGCCAAGCCTTCACATTACTTTCACATTATCTTCACATCACCTTCATATTACTTTCACATTATCTTCATGTCACCATCACATTATCTTCACGTCGCCTTCACATTATCCTCACGTCACCTTCACATTACTTTCACATTATCTTCACATCACCTTCACATTATCTTCACACCACCTTCACTTTTATTTTCACATCACCTTCACATTATCTTTACATCACCTTCACATTACTGCCATGTCACCTTTACATTATCCTCGCGTCACCTTCACATTGCTTGCACATTATCTTCACATCATCTTCACATTATCCTCACAGTATCTTCACATCACCTTAATGTCACCTTCACATCACCTTTATATTATCTTCACGTCACCTTCACATTATCCTCACATCACCTTCACATTATCCTCATGTCACCTTCACATTACTTTCACATTATCTTCACTTCACCTTCACTTTTATCTTCACATCACCTTCACATTATCTTCACGTCACCTTCACTTTTATCTTCACATCACTTTCACATCACCTTCACATTATCTTCACATCACCTTCACATTATCTTTACATCACCTTCACATTACCGTCATGTCACCTTTACATTATCCCCACATCACCTTCACTTTTATCTTCATGTCACCTTCACATCACCTTCATATTATCCTCACATTATCTTCACGTCACCTTGACATCACCTTCACTTTTATCTTCACGTCACCTTCACATCACCTTCACTTTTATTTTCATGTCACCTTCACTTTTATCTTCACGTCACCTTCACATTATCCTCAGGTCACTTTCACATTATCTTCACATCACCTTCAGATTATCTTCACGTCACCTTCATATTATCCTCACATTATCTTCACGTCACCTTGACATCACCTTCACTTTTATCTTCACGTCACCTTCACATCACCTTCACTTTTATTTTCATGTCACCTTCACTTTTATCTTCACGTCACCTTCACATTATCCTCAGGTCACTTTCACATTATCCTCACATCACCTTCAGATTATCTTCACGTCACCTTCACATTATCCTCACGTCACCTTCACATTATCCTCACATCACCTTCACATTATCCTCACATCACCTTCACATTATCTTCACTTCACCTTCACATTATCCTCATGTCACTTTCATATTATCTTCACATCATCTTCACATCACCTTCACTTTTATCTTCACGTCACCTTCACATTATCCTCATGTCACCTTCATAATACCGTCGTAAACTGTGTAGACTCCACCTTCAGTCATGTTAGTGTAGCGTTCCCGATGTGAGCTACGAGGAGTAAATGTTTGGCTAAGTTGTGATTTCAGTTCAGTTTTTATGTGTTTATTTTATTTTCAGATGGTTAAATTTCAGTTCTCTTTCAATCTCATCAAATGTTTATCTTTAGATCGCAAACAACAATCTGCAGGATGTGCACGACAACCTTCCTGAAATAGACGATATGAAGGTCACGCCCAGAGGTTACCCAACTGAGGATGATGGTAAGCTGTGTGTGTGTGTGTGTGTGTTTAATTATGTTTCCTGACTTGGTGTAAACGGGTTCCTGCTGTCATTTTCTCTGTAAAAGCTTTTAATCGGTTATTTGCATCACTAACTGTGACTTTGTGTTTGGCAGCCGGTTTGTTTGTGGTTTCGGTCGATATGAACCACCAGGTCAACAGACAGAAACATTTCACCACCCACTACTCGGTGGAGAACCTGGTGGTCCGCCGCGGCCAGCAGTGCCTCATCAGCATCACCTTCAACCGCCGGCTGGTGCCCACCGACAACTTCCACATGGAGTTCCTGATCGGTCAGTCCGAAGCCTCATTATTTTCAAACGCCATCAGCAGAGCACTCTGGGGGCGTGGCCTGTGTGAGGGAGTGTGCTCACAGTTCGCTCTGATTAACCAATTAGCTGATGAGAAGACGTTATTAAGAGCAGCTGAACGACTGGATGGCTCCATTAGTCGTCTGCCTGCTTAATTAGTCCTCGTCCCCGCGGCCCGCCCATTAACACCACATCGACAACACCGGTGGCGTCGTGCGACAGATGTTCAGTGTGTCTGGGCCGATGATTCAAATGGTTCATTTTGTGAATGAAATTTAAAACACACACACACACACGTTCTGAATTTTATTTTTAATGATATTTACATTCTCCTGTGAAAATACAATCAACCACAACGAACAAATCCCTTTGATTGAAGAGCACCAGGCACCTGCCTCGTTCCTGAAGGAACAATAAACATCAGCTCATTTATGTGACCAGCAGGGGGCAGTAAATGAAGAGTTCAGGCACAAAACCCTGTATCTCCACCAGACCACTCTTCTGTAAAATAAGGATATATACCTGATGGACGTTGTACATCTCCATGAATCATTCTTTCTTGTTATGAAATAGTTTTGGTGCACTGAACAAAATAGCGGAATCAGCAGAATCTCAAAAATCAACCTTTATTCAGAAATGTGTCAATTAGCAACCTTTAATAGATTTGGCTGTAAAACCTGGTATCTCCACCTTCAGTTTGTTTGCAAAACTCAGTAAGTCCATCACTTTAATGTATACTAATGCTGCATTTACATATAGGCAGTACGCGTTACGAATGTCATATTTGCGTCATTCTTGGCACATTCCTGACATTCTTAACGTGACTTAATGCATCTGAATAGGTTTCTTAATAGTGCGTGTTGGTGCGTGATATTTGTGATTTTCGGGGAGCATGTTTTTGGCTGTCAAAAAATCTTCTACGAATGTCACGCACCACCCTCATTTCGTTTCATGTCATGGAGGTCGCAACTGAGCATGTTGATCTGTCTTGATTAGTGGTGATCCTTAATTGAGCGTGACAGCGTTCTTCTCTAACGTGCACGCAATTAAACCCTGCTGCACTGCATTCAATTTCATTGCTGCAGTATGAAGAAGGACAGCGACGCCATGTCAGCTAAAAGTCTTGTTCCAATGCTCATCAGCGCGCTCCTGCAGGTGTTCCACCTGCTGCTGCGCCTGATGTTTGGGAAAACGAGCGAGACGAGAGCCGTGTGGAGCCACACATCTGGCTCTCTCTGTCTCCTCCTTCTCTCTGCGCCACTCCATGGCACAGAGCCCAACTAAGCATGCAGTCACAAGGTTCTTCTGCTGTGGATTTTGAGGAGCAAACTGGGGCTATCTGAATTGTTCATCAGCTGATGGATGAATATGGGGGTGTATGGAGACAATTCGCCTCATTTGCAACATGATAGAATTAACGGTGTGCTGTTACGTGAAATAGTGCGCAACAGCGCAGAACATTATTCTTGACCATGTGTAATAGTTCCTGATAATGCTCCACCAACACGTTCCATTAATCATAACGCATGGTATCAGGTTGCAGCAGTTCCTGAGGACACCTGACGCCTCTGCCTCAAATCATCATATTCGTGATCAGCAGCCAAGAATGTATACTTCGTGGCATTTGTGACAAGCCGTCGTTATGTGTACACGCAGCATCACAGAAGCTCTCATGGGCGCCGCAGTCTTTGCATCACGTGACCGAGATACATGCCAGTGAATGGTGCGCTGTTCACTATGTGGTTTTGCACACAAACTGGGATGGCGCTTACGCGCATACAAACCACATCTTGACTTGCACTTACCACAAGATTTATGGGGTGTTGCAGCAGAATCGATTTTGCTATCGGATACAAGCCTTGGTAAGCTTTCACTTGCAATGGTTGTCTCATTTTCCGTGGGCGTGGCGTTTACAGGGTTTTGTGCCTGAACTCTTCAAATGCTCACATCCACAATAACGCATTCATTCATTCACTTGTTCAGTTTCTTCTGAACCCAAACGTTGACACATGATGACCACAAGGTGGCGCTCTGGGACATTTTCATAAACTATTCAAATGCAATGAAAGTTCTGCTTCACTCATAAACTTTAAATGTAAAATGGAAAAATTGGCTCAAATTGAATGGAAACAAACTAAAATCTAAATATGAATATAAATACTGTTTTTGTCTTTTCTCTGCACAGATGTACAAAGTTAGTGTTCTCAGTCCTTTCCTCTTTCCTTTCCTGTCCTACAGTCCTTCAGCAGCTCACTTCCCTTTGTTATTTATCTCCTTCCTTCCTGTGCTCCATCATTCATTGTCACCTTCCTCTGTTTTACTCCTTACCTCCTCTGTTTGTTCCCTCCCTGCTCTGTTTGTTCCCTGTCTCCTCTGTTTTACTCCTTACCTCCTCTGTTTGTTCCCTCCCTGCTCTGTTTGTTCCCTCCCTGCTCTGTTTGTTCTCTCCCTCCTCTGTTTGTTCCCTGTCTCCTCTGTTTTACTCCTTACCTCCTCTGTTTGTTCCCTCCGTGCTCTGTTTGTTCCCTGTCTCCTCTGTTTGTTCTCTCCCTCCTCTGTTTGTTCTCTCCCTCCTCAGTTTGTTCCCTGTCTCCTCTGTTTTACTCCTTACCTCCTCTCTTTGTTCCCTCCCTCTTCTGTTTGTTCTCTCCCTCCTCTGTTTGTTCCCTGTCTCCTCTGTTTTACTCCTTACCTCCTCTGTTTGTTCCCTGTCTCCTCTGTTTTACTCCTTACCACCTCTGTTTGTTCCCTCCCTCTGTTTTACTCCTTATCTCCTCTGTTTGTTCCCTGTCTCCTCTGTTTTACTCCTTACCTCCTCTGTTTGTTCTCTCCCTGCTCTGTTTTTCCATCCCTCTGTTTTACTCCTTACCTCCTCTGTTTGTTCCCTCCCTCCTCTGTTTGTTCCCTGTCTCCTCTGTTTTAATCCTTACCTCCTCTGTTTGTTCCCTCCCTCCTCTGTTTGTTCCCTGTCTCCTCTGTTTTACTCCTTACCCCCTCTGTTTGTTCTCTCCCTGCTCTGTTTGTTCCCTGTCTACTCTGTTTTACTCCTTACCTCCTCTGTTTGTTCCCTCCTTCCTCTGTTTGTTCCCTGTCTCCTCTGTTTTACTCCTTACCTCCTCTGTTTGTTCCCTCCCTCCTCTGCTTGTTCCCTGTCTCCTGTTTTACTCCTTACCTCCTCTGTTTGTTCCCTGTCTCCTCTGTTTGTTCCCTGTCTCCTCTGTTTTACTCCTTATCTCCTTTGTTTGTTCCCTCCCTCCTCTGTTTGTTCCCTGTCTCCTCTGTTTTACTCCTTACCTCCTCTGTTTGTTCCCTCCCTGCTCTGTTTGTTTCCTCCCTCTGTTTTACTCCTTACCTCCTCTCTTTGTTCCCTCCCTCCTCTGTTTGTTCCCTGTCTCCTCTGTTTTACTCCTTACCTCCTGTTTGTTCCCTGTCTCCTCTGTTTTACTCCTTACCTCCTCTGTTTCTTCTCTCCCTGCTCTGTTTGTTCCCTGTCTCCTCTGTTTTACTCCTTACCTCCTCTGTTTGTTCCCTGTCTCCTCTGTTTTACTCCTTACCTCCTCTGTTTGTTCCCTGTCTCCTCTGTTTTACTCCTTACCTCCTCTGTTTGTTCCCTCCCTGCTCTGTTTGTTCCCTCCCTCTGTTTTACTCCTTATCTCCTCTGTTTGTTCCCTGTCTCCTCTGTTTTACTCCTCACCTCCTCTGTCTGTTCTCTCCCTGCTCTGTTTGTTCCCTCCCTCTGTTTTACTCCTTACCTCCTCTGTTTGTTCCCTGTCTCCTCTGTTTTACTCCTTACCTCCTCTGTTTGTTCTCTCCCTGCTCTGTTTTTCCATCCCTCTGTTTTACTCCTTACCTCCTCTGTTTGTTCCCTCCCTCCTCTGTTTGTTCCCTGTCTCCTCTGTTTTAATCCTTACCTCCTCTGTTTGTTCCCTCCCTCCTCTGTTTGTTCCCTGTCTCCTCTGTTTTAATCCTTACCTCCTCTGTTTGTTCCCTCCCTCCTCTGTTTGTTCCCTGTCTCCTCTGTTTTACTCCTTACCTCCTCTGTTTGTTCTCTCCCTGCTCTGTTTGTTCCCTGTCTACTCTGTTTTACTCCTTACCTCCTCTGTTTGTTCCCTCCCTTCTGTTTGTTCCCTGTCTCCTCTGTTTTACTCCTTACCTCCTCTGTTTGTTCCCTCCCTCCTCTGCTTGTTCCCTGTCTCCTGTTTTACTCCTTACCTCCTCTGTTTGTTCCCTGTCTCCTCTGTTTTACTCCTTATCTCCTTTGTTTGTTCCCTCCCTCCTCTGTTTGTTCCCTGTCTCCTCTGTTTTACTCCTTACCTCCTCTGTTTGTTCTCTCCCTGCTCTGTTTGTTTCCTCCCTCTGTTTTACTCCTTACCTCCTCTCTTTGTTCCCTCCCTCCTCTGTTTGTTCCCTGTCTCCTCTGTTTTACTCCTTACCTCCTGTTTGTTCCCTGTCTCCTCTGTTTTACTCCTTACCTCCTCTGTTTGCTCTGTACCTCCTCTGTTTGTTCCTTCCTTCTTCTATTTGTTTCCTCCCTCTGTTTTACTCCTTACCTCCTGTTTGTTCCCTCCCTCCTCTGTTTGTTCCCTGTCTCCTCTGTTTTACTCCTTACCTCCTCTGTTTCTTCTCTCCCTGCTCTGTTTGTTCCCTGTCTCCTCTGTTTTACTCCTTACCTCCTCTGTTTGTTCCCTGTCTCCTCTATTTTACTCCATACCTCCTCTGTTTGTTCTCTCCCTGCTCTGTTTGTTCCTTCCCTCTGTTTTACTCCTTATCTCCTCTGTTTGTTCCCTCCCTCCTCTGTTTGTTCCCTGTCTCCTCTGTTTTACTCCTTACCTCCTCTGTTTGTTCCCTCCCTCCTCTGCTTGTTCCCTGTCTCCTGTTTTACTCCTTACCTCCTCTGTTTGTTCCCTGTCTCCTCTGTTTTACTCCTTATCTCCTTTGTTTGTTCCCTCCCTCCTCTGTTTGTTCCCTGTCTCCTCTGTTTTACTCCTTACCTCCTCTGTTTGTTCTCTCCCTGCTCTGTTTGTTTCCTCCCTCTGTTTTACTCCTTACCTCCTCTCTTTGTTCCCTCCCTCCTCTGTTTGTTCCCTGTCTCCTCTGTTTTACTCCTTACCTCCTGTTTGTTCCCTGTCTCCTCTGTTTTACTCCTTACCTCCTCTGTTTGCTCTGTACCTCCTCTGTTTGTTCCCTCCTTCTTCTATTTGTTTCCTCCCTCTGTTTTACTCCTTACCTCCTGTTTGTTCCCTCCCTCCTCTGTTTGTTCCCTGTCTCCTCTGTTTTACTCCTTACCTCCTCTGTTTCTTCTCTCCCTGCTCTGTTTGTTCCCTGTCTCCTCTGTTTTACTCCTTACCTCCTCTGTTTGTTCCCTGTCTCCTCTATTTTACTCCATACCTCCTCTGTTTGTTCTCTCCCTGCTCTGTTTGTTCCTTCCCTCTGTTTTACTCCTTATCTCCTCTGTTTGTTCCCTCCCTCCTCTGTTTGTTCCCTGTCTCCTCTGTTTTACTCCTTACCTCCTCTGTTTGTTCCCTCCCTGCTCTGTTTGTTCCCTCCCTCTGTTTTACTCCTTATCTCCTCTGTTTGTTCCCTGTCTCCTCTGTTTTACTCCTTACCTCCTCTGTCTGTTCTCTCCCTGCTCTGTTTGTTCCCTCCCTCTGTTTTACTCCTTACCTCCTCTGTTTGTTCTCTCCCTGCTCTGTTTTTCCATCCCTCTGTTTTACTCCTTACCTCCTCTGTTTGTTCCCTCCCTCCTCTGTTTGTTCCCTGTCTCCTCTGTTTTACTCCTTACCTCCTCTGTTTGTTCCCTCCCTCCTCTGTTTGTTCCCTGTCTCCTCTGTTTTACTCCTTACCTCCTCTGTTTGTTCTCTCCCTGCTCTGTTTGTTCCCTGTCTACTCTGTTTTACTTCTTACCTCCTCTGTTTGTTCCCTCCTTCCTCTGTTTGTTCCCTGTCTCCTCTGTTTTACTCCTTACCTCCTCTGTTTGTTCCCTCCCTTCTGTTTGTTCCCTGTCTCCTCTGTTTTACTCCTTACCTCCTCTGTTTGTTCCCTCCCTCCTCTGCTTGTTCCCTGTCTCCTGTTTTACTCCTTACCTCCTGTTTGTTCCCTGTCTCCTCTGTTTGTTCCCTGTCTCCTCTGTTTTACTCCTTATCTCCTTTGTTTGTTCCCTCCCTCCTCTGTTTGTTCCCTGTCTCCTCTGTTTTACTCCTTACCTCCTCTGTTTGTTCTCTCCCTGCTCTGTTTGTTTCCTCCCTCTGTTTTACTCCTTACCTCCTCTCTTTGTTCCCTCCCTCCTCTGTTTGTTCCCTGTCTCCTCTGTTTTACTCCTTACCTCCTGTTTGTTCCCTGTCTCCTCTGTTTTACTCCTTACCTCCTCTGTTTGCTCTGTACCTCCTCTGTTTGTTCCCTCCTTCTTCTATTTGTTCCCTCCCTCTGTTTTACTCCTTACCTCCTGTTTGTTCCCTCCCTCCTCTGTTTGTTCCCTGTCTCCTCTGTTTTACTCCTTACCTCCTCTGTTTCTTCTCTCCCTGCTCTGTTTGTTCCCTGTCTCCTCTGTTTTACTCCTTACCTCCTCTGTTTGTTCCCTGTCTCCTCTATTTTACTCCATACCTCCTCTGTTTGTTCTCTCCCTGCTCTGTTTGTTCCTTCCCTCTGTTTTACTCCTTATCTCCTCTGTTTGTTCCCTCCCTCCTCTGTTTGTTCCCTGTCTCCTCTGTTTTACTCCTTACCTCCTCTGTTTGTTCCCTCCCTGCTCTGTTTGTTCCCTCCCTCTGTTTTACTCCTTATCTCCTCTGTTTGTTCCCTGTCTCCTCTGTTTTACTCCTTACCTCCTCTGTCTGTTCTCTCCCTGCTCTGTTTGTTCCCTCCCTCTGTTTTACTCCTTACCTCCTCTGTTTGTTCTCTCCCTGCTCTGTTTTTCCATCCCTCTGTTTTACTCCTTACCTCCTCTGTTTGTTCCCTCCCTCCTCTGTTTGTTCCCTGTCTCCTCTGTTTTAATCCTTACCTCCTCTGTTTGTTCCCTCCCTCCTCTGTTTGTTCCCTGTCTCCTCTGTTTTACTCCTTACCTCCTCTGTTTGTTCTCTCCCTGCTCTGTTTGTTCCCTGTCTACTCTGTTTTACTTCTTACCTCCTCTGTTTGTTCCCTCCTTCCTCTGTTTGTTCCCTGTCTCCTCTGTTTTACTCCTTACCTCCTCTGTTTGTTCCCTCCCTTCTGTTTGTTCCCTGTCTCCTCTGTTTTACTCCTTACCTCCTCTGTTTGTTCCCTCCCTCCTCTGCTTGTTCCCTGTCTCCTGTTTTACTCCTTACCTCCTGTTTGTTCCCTGTCTCCTCTGTTTGTTCCCTGTCTCCTCTGTTTTACTCCTTATCTCCTTTGTTTGTTCCCTCCCTCCTCTGTTTGTTCCCTGTCTCCTCTGTTTTACTCCTTACCTCCTCTGTTTGTTCTCTCCCTGCTCTGTTTGTTTCCTCCCTCTGTTTTACTCCTTACCTCCTCTCTTTGTTCCCTCCCTCCTCTGTTTGTTCCCTGTCTCCTCTGTTTTACTCCTTACCTCCTGTTTGTTCCCTGTCTCCTCTGTTTTACTCCTTACCTCCTCTGTTTGCTCTGTACCTCCTCTGTTTGTTCCCTCCTTCTTCTATTTGTTCCCTCCCTCTGTTTTACTCCTTACCTCCTGTTTGTTCCCTCCCTCCTCTGTTTGTTCCCTGTCTCCTCTGTTTTACTCCTTACCTCCTCTGTTTCTTCTCTCCCTGCTCTGTTTGTTCCCTGTCTCCTCTGTTTTACTCCTTACCTCCTCTGTTTGTTCCCTGTCTCCTCTATTTTACTCCATACCTCATCTGTTTGTTCTCTCCCTGCTCTGTTTGTTCCTTCCCTCTGTTTTACTCCTTATCTCCTCTGTTTGTTCCCTCCCTCCTCTGTTTGTTCCCTGTCTCCTCTGTTTTACTCCTTACCTCCTCTGTTTGTTCTCTCCCTGCTCTGTTTGTTTCCTCCCTCTGTTTTACTCCTTACCTCCTCTCTTTGTTCCCTCCCTCCTCTGTTTGTTCCCTGTCTCCTCTGTTTTACTCCTTACCTCCTGTTTGTTCCCTGTCTCCTCTGTTTTACTCCTTACCTCCTCTGTTTGTTCCCTCCCTCCTCTGCTTGTTCCCTGTCTCCTCTGTTTTACTCCTTACCTCCTCTGTTTGTTCCCTGTCTCCTCTGTTTGTTCCCTGTCTCCTCTGTTTTACTCCTTATCTCCTTTGTTTGTTCCCTCCCTCCTCTGTTTGTTCCCTGTCTCCTCTGTTTTACTCCTTACCTCCTCTGTTTGTTCTCTCCCTGCTCTGTTTGTTCCCTCCCTCTGTTTTACTCCTTACCTCCTCTGTTTGCTCCTTCCCTCTTCTGTTTGTTCCCTCCCTCCTCTGTTTGTTCCCTGTCTCCTCTGTTTTACTCCTTACCTCCTCTGTTTGTTCCCTCCCTGCTCTGTTTGTTCCCTCCCTCTGTTTTACTCCTTATCTCCTCTGTTTGTTCCCTGTCTCCTCTGTCTTACTCCTTACCTCCTCTGTCTGTTCTCTCCCTGCTCTGTTTGTTCCCTCCCTCTGTTTTACTCCTTACCTCCTCTGTTTGTTCCCTGTCTCCTCTGTTTTACTCCTTACCTCCTCTGTTTGTTCCCTCCCTCCTCTGTTTGTTCCCTGTCTCCTCTGTTTTAATCCTTACCTCCTCTGTTTGTTCCCTCCCTCCTCTGTTTGTTCCCTGTCTCCTCTGTTTTACTCCTTACCTCCTCTGTTTGTTCTCTCCCTGCTCTGTTTGTTCCCTGTCTACTCTGTTTTACTTCTTACCTCCTCTGTTTGTTCCCTCCTTCCTCTGTTTGTTCCCTGTCTCCTCTGTTTTACTCCTTACCTCCTCTGTTTGTTCCCTCCCTTCTGTTTGTTCCCTGTCTCCTCTGTTTTACTCCTTACCTCCTCTGTTTGTTCCCTCCCTCCTCTGCTTGTTCCCTGTCTCCTGTTTTACTCCTTACCTCCTGTTTGTTCCCTGTCTCCTCTGTTTGTTCCCTGTCTCCTCTGTTTTAATCCTTACCTCCTCTGTTTGTTCCCTCCCTCCTCTGTTTGTTCCCTGTCTCCTCTGTTTTACTCCTTACCTCCTCTGTTTGTTCTCTCCCTGCTCTGTTTTTCCATCCCTCTGTTTTACTCCTTACCTCCTCTGTTTGTTCCCTCCCTCCTCTGTTTGTTCCCTGTCTCCTCTGTTTTAATCCTTACCTCCTCTGTTTGTTCCCTCCCTCCTCTGTTTGTTCCCTGTCTCCTCTGTTTTACTCCTTACCTCCTCTGTTTGTTCTCTCCCTGCTCTGTTTGTTCCCTGTCTACTCTGTTTTACTTCTTACCTCCTCTGTTTGTTCCCTCCTTCCTCTGTTTGTTCCCTGTCTCCTCTGTTTTACTCCTTACCTCCTCTGTTTGTTCCCTCCCTTCTGTTTGTTCCCTGTCTCCTCTGTTTTACTCCTTACCTCCTCTGTTTGTTCCCTCCCTCCTCTGCTTGTTCCCTGTCTCCTGTTTTACTCCTTACCTCCTGTTTGTTCCCTGTCTCCTCTGTTTGTTCCCTGTCTCCTCTGTTTTACTCCTTATCTCCTTTGTTTGTTCCCTCCCTCCTCTGTTTGTTCCCTGTCTCCTGTTTTACTCCTTACCTCCTCTGTTTGTTCTCTCCCTGCTCTGTTTGTTTCCTCCCTCTGTTTTACTCCTTACCTCCTCTCTTTGTTCCCTCCCTCCTCTGTTTGTTCCCTGTCTCCTCTGTTTTACTCCTTACCTCCTGTTTGTTCCCTGTCTCCTCTGTTTTACTTCTTACCTCCTCTGTTTGCTCTGTACCTCCTCTGTTTGTTCCCTCCTTCTTCTATTTGTTCCCTCCCTCTGTTTTACTCCTTACCTCCTGTTTGTTCCCTCCCTCCTCTGTTTGTTCCCTGTCTCCTCTGTTTTACTCCTTATCTCCTCTGTTTCTTCTCTCCCTGCTCTGTTTGTTCCCTGTCTCCTCTGTTTTACTCCTTACCTCCTCTGTTTGTTCCCTGTCTCCTCTATTTTACTCCATACCTCCTCTGTTTGTTCTCTCCCTGCTCTGTTTGTTCCTTCCCTCTGTTTTACTCCTTATCTCCTCTGTTTGTTCCCTCCCTCCTCTGTTTGTTCCCTGTCTCCTCTGTTTTACTCCTTACCTCCTCTGTTTGTTCTCTCCCTGCTCTGTTTGTTTCCCTCCCTCTGTTTTACTCCTTACCTCCTCTCTTTGTTCCCTCCCTCCTCTGTTTGTTCCCTGTCTCCTCTGTTTTACTCCTTACCTCCTGTTTGTTCCCTGTCTCCTCTGTTTTACTCCTTACCTCCTCTGTTTGTTCCCTCCCTCCTCTGCTTGTTCCCTGTCTCCTCTGTTTTACTCCTTACCTCCTCTGTTTGTTCCCTGTCTCCTCTGTTTGTTCCCTGTCTCCTCTGTTTTACTCCTTATCTCCTTTGTTTGTTCCCTCCCTCCTCTGTTTGTTCCCTGTCTCCTCTGTTTTACTCCTTACCTCCTCTGTTTGTTCTCTCCCTGCTCTGTTTGTTCCCTCCCTCTGTTTTACTCCTTACCTCCTCTGTTTGCTCCTTCCCTCTTCTGTTTGTTCCCTCCCTCCTCTATTTTACTCCTTACCTCCTCTCTTTGCTCCTCTTTTTGTGCTCCTACAGGCACAGACCCGTCAGAGACTAAGGGTTCCAGGGTGATTGTGACGTTTGGTAACCGACCCGGCGGGCGGTGGGCCGGGGAAATTCTGAACATGCAGACTGAGACTGTCATGTTGGGTATCGTACCGTTGGCTGACGCCATCGTGGGCAGGTACCGTTTCTACGTGGCCATCATGACCAGCCTCGGTATCGGTTATACCAAGAAGGACACGGCAACTGACATTTACGTGCTGTGCAACGCCTGGTGCCCAGGTCCATTCTCTCATAATGTCCTATACTGCCTCCTAGAGGCTGGTGGCTTATTCAGTTTCACACTTATCAGGTAGGATTTACCATATTGTTCTGAATATAAGGCAACCCTGTTTATAAAATGACCCCCTTTTTCAAGACCAATTTTTTAAAAAGACTTTCTGAAGGCCATTTTTTTAAATAAAGAAACTTAATTTATTCGAAAATAATGCGAATAAAAGCGCATTTTGTGGGAGGCCCTTCATTTTTTTCAACCATATACTGACACTCCGCCACATGTTGCACCATGAGAAGCTTTTCTGATTCGCATTTTTAGATCATCTTCTAACGGGTAACTCGTCCTCCACATCTCACAGGTAGGCAGGTGGGCTACTATTATGTACACTTGGGTTTGATTCCCGGTCATGCTATCTATCTGGGTATTTGTCTTAGTCTACCCATCTGTAAATGGGTACCAGCCCTAATCTGAGGAAGTAATCTGAGTCAGACTGGCGTCCCATCCAAGGGGAGTCATAGATTATAATCCCCTTCACGCTATGGAATCTGCAGATAAACACCGGCACCAACAGATCTCCTGACCGATACAGAACTTTCTTCTTTCTTCATCTTCTAACACTACACTTCATTACACCATATTTTTTGGCTGCTTGACAGTTGTTTGATGACTCAGATGTATTTATTACTGTTATGACCCGCCTCTGCTCTGCAGGGGGCGGGCCCTCCTGCAGGCAGAGGCGGGTCATGTCTAATTGGAGTCACTTGGGGCTGATTATTAAAGCAGGGCTCCAGCAACAGTCTCTCTCTCTCTGCTGGTTCCTACAGGTACCACCTTTTTTGTTCAGTTCTTGTTGGTTTGGTTTTGCACTCATTCATATTTACACATACATGCTCATGCACCCACACACTGCACACATCTTACATAGTGACACATCACACCTCATTGTCTTTATTTTGTTTAAAGTTAATTATTATTTACAATATAATCCATTGTTTTTGGTGGGCAGCAGTAGAGCATTTGTTCCCCTTTTTTGCTTAGCGTTTTGCTCATTTTGTTTGTGACTCACCTTGGGTCTTTGGCTGGGTTTGTGTCCAGCTGGGACTCGTCCCCTGATGAGGCTGATCAGGGAGTTTTGTGTTGTTTTTGTTTTAGGTGGCAGTGAATGTGGGTGGAGCTTCCCCTTCCCTTTTCCCCAACATGGCTCGGGAGCACCTCCGTGGTTGTTGAAGGTGGCCAGTTGGCCCCCCATGTGACTGCACAAAGACTGGGGAGCATTTAATTTGCTGTTTTTGAGAATAGTCAGGAGTGTCTCCTCCTCCTGTCAGTCTTGCAGAGTTTTGTTGGTCCTCCTTCAGATTTAGCTTTAGAGTTTTGTACTAAGGAGCAGTTAATGGAAATAGCTGAGCACTGTGAGATTGACATAGCTGATACGAAGCTAAAAGAGGCTGTTAAGGTTGGTTTAAGATGAGGTCTTGTGGATGCTGGAGCTCTTGGTGGTCAGGGAGCTCATGGTCTGTCTCGTCCAAGGGCAATGATGTTTGAACACCACAGATTGATGTTTCTCAGAATCTTTGTTTGTTTCCTATGTTTGATGAGTCAGATGTTGATATTTATTTCAGTCTGTTTGAACGAATTGCAGATTCAACAGGTTGGTTGGATTTAGAACAACGCTGCAGTGCGTTCTCACGGGTCGAGCATGTGAAGCTTTATGCTGAGTGTAGCTGAGGGTAAAGTGTTTGCTACAGTTAAGTCCTCAGTACTGAGCGTGTGTGAGCTGGTGCCCGGGCGTCGCCAACATTTTC
Source organism: Thalassophryne amazonica (assembly GCF_902500255.1). NCBI lineage: Eukaryota > Metazoa > Chordata > Actinopteri > Batrachoidiformes > Batrachoididae > Thalassophryne > Thalassophryne amazonica. Next base: position 4,360,404 of record NC_047103.1, read on the forward strand.
GGTTTAAGGAAAAACTTGATTCCCAGACTTATTCAGAGTCTGTGATTTAACATGTTTACTCGTTGGTCTGCGGCTTCAGAGGTCACTACATTTGAGGGTTTTTGTGACTTAATTGTGTTGGAGCAGTTCAAAGATTTAATACCTGAAACGGTGGTGACGTATATTAATGAGCTCGGGGTTACATCTCCGTCTGAAGCAGCAGCGCTTACAGATGAGTTTGTGCTGACACACAAAAGTTACTTTGAGGAAAACACTGTCAGTCATTATGAATCTGACTATAAACGGGGTCATATGTCTTTGTCTGGAGCTTCTAATCCTAAACCCCGGGAGGGATTTGGTCAGTGAGGGTCTAAAGGATGTGTTAACAGTAATACCTGCCGTTACTGTTTTGTTGAGGGTCATTGGAAGGGGGCGTGTCCTTTATTCAGATTTAAAAGGTCAGGGCAAGTTTAGACCTGCTGTCACGGCAATGCCCACGACAGTTTCTGACCTCCAGGGTGAGTTTGTACAAGTTGAGGTTGATTCTCAGTCTCCTTGTGGTGATTTTTCAGCTTTCATTTCTGATGGTGTGGTGTCTTTAGTTGGCAATGGTGAGCAGGTTCCAGTGAGAATTTTGAGAGATACGGGAGCAATAGATTCTTTTATTTTAGAGTCTGTGTTGCTATTCTCTAAACTGTCTGACACACGTGCTTGTGTTATGGGACAGGGGATGGGTTTAGTTCCATTTTCTTCTCCTTTACACAAAGTGACTTTGGATTGTGGCCTGGTGAAAGGTGATGTAGCTCTGGGTGTGTGACCCCGGTGGACAGTAGAGGGGGTACACATGATCTTAGGAAATGATCTTGCGGGGATTAATGTTGAACCTAGCATCTTTCTGGAGCAGTCTTTGGTGGTCCCTACAGGTCTGTCTGCAGACTGCAGCAGTGTCCCCTCTGATGTGTTTCCAGTTGGTGTTGTGACCTGTGCTGCTTCTGGAGTTAAACAGAGTGAGCTTAAGCAGGAAGATCTTCAGCTGCCAGACAAACTTCATATAGAACAGCTGTCGGTTTCTGAAGACGTGTTAGTAGCTGAGAAAAACGCTGATACAACTTTGTCTGATCTATTTGATAGAGTTGTGTCTGAGTCAGCGGTGACAGATGGTGCTCTCTGTTATTTCCTGTTTGATGGAGTTCTTGTCAGGAAGTGGGTTCCACAGAGTGACCAGGGTCTGGGGAATCCCGTTTTCCAAACTGTTGTGTCAACTTCACTGCGAGATAACGTTTTGCAGACCGCGCGCGGTCATTTGAGTGTTCATAAAACTTATGATCGCGTAAACCGTCATAAATTCTGGCCACGTCTTAAACAGAGTGTAACTCAGTTTATTAGGACTTGTTATACTTGTCAGTTCACCGGTAAGCCAAACCAGGTTGTGAACCCAGCACCTTTGTGTCCAGTACCAGCTATAGGACGGCTTTTTGAGCATCTGATTATTGATTCTGTTGGACCTTTGCTGCGCTCTAAATCAGGTCATAGTTACCTATTGACTGTAATGTGCCAAACAACTAGATATCCTGCAGCGTTTCCACTTCACAGTATAACGTCAAAATCAGTTGTAAAATCATTGACTCGGTTTAGTTCAATATTTGGTATTTCAAAAATTATCCAGTTCTAACTTTACCTCATTTATTTGCTCAAATTCTTAACCAGCTTAAAGTCAAATATAATAAATCCACTGTGTTCCACAACCAGACTCAAAGAGTTTTGGAACATTTTCATCAAACTTTAAAGTCGTTGCTTTGTGCATATTGTACGGATTTGTCAGCAGATTGCATGGGGGGAGGCGACCCTGGCTGTTACCTGCTGCCGGTGAGGTCGTGCACAGGGTTTAGCCCCAATGATTTAGTGTTTGGTCACAAAGTCCGAGGGCCACTTACAGTGTTATAGGACGGATGTTTATCTGAGGAACCACCCTAAAACATTCACGACTGTGTGACTAGATTTAGACTTAAGTTGTACAGAGCTGGGGAACTGGCTCAGGAAAAATTGGAATTGACCCAGAAGAAAATTAAGCACAAATATGACGGACATGATGAGTTGCGCAAGTTTAGTCCCGGTGACCGCGTCCTTGCTCTTATACCATTGGTGAATTCTCCTTTCCAAGCTAAGTTTTGCCGTCCTTTCACTGTGTTACACAAGGTGTCGGACTTAAAGTATCTCACTGAAACCTCCGGTTGTAGGAACCCTTCAAAGTTGTGTCATAAAAATTTGTTAAAATCTTATCTTTCTCGTGATCCAGACTGAGGAATTTCGGCAGTGAGGTTGGCATTGGCTACTGTGTCACTGTTCGTGGGGGCCTTGAACTTTTGGGGTGGGCGGGGGGGGGGGGGGGGGGCAAGGAGATGGTTGTTGGTCCACATGAGGTTTTAAGAGGTCGTTTGAAGAACTTTCAGATCAATCAATCAATCAATCAATCAATTTTTTTATATAGCGCCAAATCACAACAAACAGTTGCCCCAAGGCGCTTTATATTGTAAGGCAAGGCCATACAATAATTATGTAAAACCCCAACGGTCAAAACGACCCCCTGTGAGCAAGCACTTGGCTACAGTGGGAAGGAAAAACTCCCTTTTAACAGGAAGAAACCTCCAGCAGAACCAGGCTCAGGGAGGGGCAGTCTTCTGCTGGGACTGGTTGGGGCTGAGGGAGAGAACCAAGAAAAAGACATGCTGTGGAGGGGAGCAGAGATCGATCACTAATGATTAAATGCAGAGTGGTGCATACAGAGCAAAAAGAGAAAGAAACAGTGCATCATGGGAACCCCCCAGCAGTCTACGTCTATAGCAGCATAACTAAGGGATGGTCCAGCCCTAACTATAAGCTTTAGCAAAAAGGAAAGTTTTAAGCCTAATCTTAAAAGTAGAGAGGGTGTCTGTCTCCCTGATCTGAATTGGGAGCTGGTTCCACAGGAGAGGAGCCTGAAAGCTGAAGGCTCTGCCTCCCATTCTACTCTTACAAACCCTAGGAACTACAAGTAAGCCTGCAGTCTGAGAGCGAAGCGCTCTATTGGGGTGATATGGTACTACGAGGTCCCTAAGATAAGATGGGACCTGATTATTCAAAACCTTATAAGTAAGAAGAAGAATTTTAAATTCTATTCTAGAATTAACAGGAAGCCAATGAAGAGAGGCCAATATGGGTGAGATATGCTCTCTCCTTCTAGTCCCCGTCAGTACTCTAGCTGCAGCATTTTGAATTAACTGAAGGCTTTTTAGGGAACTTTTAGGACAACCTGATAATAATGAATTACAATAGTCCAGCCTAGAGGAAATAAATGCATGAATTAGTTTTTCAGCATCACTCTGAGACAAGACCTTTCTGATTTTAGAGATATTGCGTAAATGCAAAAAAGCAGTCCTACATATTTGTTTAATATGCGCTTTGAATGACATATCCTGATCAAAAATGACTCCAAGATTTCTCACAGTATTACTAGAGGTCAGGGTAATGCCATCCAGAGTAAGGATCTGGTTAGACACCATGTTTCTAAGATTTGTGGGGCCAAGTACAATAACTTCAGTTTTATCTGAGTTTAAAAGCAGGAAATTAGAGGTCATCCATGTCTTTATGTCTGTAAGACAATCCTGCAGTTTAGCTAATTGGTGTGTGTCCTCTGGCTTCATGGATAGATAAAGCTGGGTATCATCTGCGTAACAATGAAAATTTAAGCAATACCGTCTAATAATACTGCCTAAGGGAAGCATGTATAAAGTAAATAAAATTGGTCCTAGCACAGAACCTTGTGGAACTCCATAATTAACTTTAGTCTGTGAAGAAGATTCCCCATTTACATGAACAAATTGTAATCTATTAGACAAATATGATTCAAACCACCGCAGCGCAGTGCCTTTAATACCTATGGCATGCTCTAATCTCTGTAATAAAATTTTATGGTCAACAGTATCAAAAGCAGCACTGAGGTCTAACAGAACAAGCACAGAGATGAGTCCACTGTCCGAGGCCATAAGAAGATCATTTGTAACCTTCACTAATGCTGTTTCTGTACTATGATGAATTCTAAAACCTGACTGAAACTCTTCAAATAGACCATTCCTCTGCAGATGATCAGTTAGCTGTTTTACAACTACCCTTTCAAGAATTTTTGAGAGAAAAGGAAGGTTGGAGATTGGCCTATAATTAGCTAAGATAGCTGGGTCAAGTGATGGCTTTTTAAGTAATGGTTTAATTACTGCCACCTTAAAAGCCTGTGGTACATAGCCAACTAACAAAGATAGATTGATCATATTTAAGATCGAAGCATTAAATAATGGTAGGGCTTCCTTGAGCAGCCTGGTAGGAATGGGGTCTAATAAACATGTTGATGGTTTGGATGAAGTAACTAATGAGAATAACTCAGACAGAACAATCGGAGAGAAAGAGTCTAACCAAATACCGGCATCACTGAAAGCAGCCAAAGATAACGATACGTCTTTGGGATGGTTATGAGTAATTTTTTCTCTAATAGTTAAAATTTTGTTAGCAAAGAAAGTCATGAAGTCATTACTAGTTAAAGTTAATGGAATACTCAGCTCAATAGAGCTCTGACTCTTTGTCAGCCTGGCTACAGTGCTGAAAAGAAACCTGGGGTTGTTCTTATTTTCTTCAATTAGTGATGAGTAGAAAGATGTCCTAGCTTTACGGAGGGCTTTTTTATAGAGCAACAGACTCTTTTTCCAGGCTAAGTGAAGATCTTCTAAATTAGTGAGACGCCATTTCCTCTCCAACGTACGGGTTATCTGCTTTAAGCTACGAGTTTGTGAGTTATACCACGGAGTCAGACACTTCTGATTTAAAGCTCTCTTTTTCAGAGGAGCTACAGCATCCAAAGTTGTCTTCAATGAGGATGTAAAACTATTGACGAGATACTCTATCTCCCTTACAGAGTTTAGGTAGCTACTCTGCACTGTGTTGGTATATGGCATTAGAGAACATAAAGAAGGAATCATATCCTTAAACCTAGTTACAGCGCTTTCTGAAAGACTTCTAGTGTAATGAAACTTATTCCCCACTGCTGGGTAGTCCATCAGAGTAAATGTAAATGTTATTAAGAAATGATCAGACAGAAGGGAGTTTTCAGGGAATACTGTTAAGTCTTCTATTTCCATACCATAAGTCAGAACAAGATCTAAGATATGATTAAAGTGGTGGGTGGACTCATTTACTTTTTGAGCAAAGCCAATAGAGTCTAATAATAGATTAAATGCAGTGTTGAGGCTGTCATTCTCAGCATCTGTGTGGATGTTAAAATCGCCCACTATAATTATCTTATCTGAGCTAAGCACTAAGTCAGACAAAAGGTCTGAAAATTCACAGAGAAACTCACAGTAACGACCAGGTGGACGATAGATAATAACAAATAAAACTGGTTTTTGGGACTTCCAATTTGGATGGACAAGACTAAGAGACAAGCTTTCAAATGAATTAAAGCTCTGTCTGGGTTTTGGATTAATTAATAAGCTGGAATGGAAGATTGCTGCTAATCCTCCACCCCGGCCCGTGCTACGAGCATTCTGACAGTTAGTGTGACTCGGGGGTGTTGACTCATTTAAACTAACATATTCATCCTGCTGTAACCAGGTTTCTGTTAGGCAGAATAAATCAATATGTTGATCAATTATTATATCATTTACCAACAGGGACTTAGAAGAGAGAGACCTAATGTTTAATAGACCACATTTAACTGTTTTAGTCTGTGGTGCAGTTGAAGGTGCTATATTATTTTTTCTTTTTGAATTTTTATGCTTAAATAGATTTTTGCTGGTTATTGGTAGTCTGGGAGCAGGCACCGTCTCTACGGGGATGGGGTAATGAGGGGATGGCAGTGGGAGAGAAGCTGCAGAGAGGTGTGTAAGACTACAACTCTGCTTCCTGGTCCCAACCCTGGATAGTCACGGTTTGGAGGATTTAAGAAAATTGGCCAGATTTCTAGAAATGAGAGCTGCTCCATCCAAAGTGGGATGGATGCCGTCTCTCCTAACAAGACCAGGTTTTCCCCAGAAGCTTTGCCAATTATCTATGAAGCCCACCTCATTTTTTGGACACCACTCAGACAGCCAGCAATTCAAGGAGAACATGCGGCTAAACATGTCACTCCCGGTCCGATTGGGGAGGGGCCCAGAGAAAACTACAGAGTCCGACATTGTTTTTGCAAAGTTACACACCGATTTAATGTTAATTTTAGTGACCTCCGATTGGCGTAACCGGGTGTCATTACTGCCGACGTGAATTACAATCTTACCAAATTTACGCTTAGCCTTAGCCAGCAGTTTCAAATTTCCTTCAATGTCGCCTGCTCTGGCCCCCGGAAGACAATTGACTATGGTTGCTGGTGTCGCTAACTTCACATTTCTCAAAACAGAGTCGCCAATAACCAGAGTTTGATCCTCGGCGGGTGTGTCGTCGAGTGGGAAAAAACGATTAGAAATGTGAACGGGTTGGCGGTGTACACGGGGCTTCTGTTTAGGGCTACGCTTCCTCCTCACAGTCACCCAGTCGGCCTGCTTTCCCGGCTGCTCGGGATCTGCCAGGGGGGAACTAACGGCGGCTAAGCTACCTTGGTCCGCACCGACTACAGGGGCCTTGCTAGCTGTAGATTTTTCCACGGTGCGGAGCCGAGTCTCCAATTCGCCCAGCCTGGCCTCCAAAGCTACGAATAAGCTACACTTATTACAAGTACCATTACTGCTAAAGGAGGCCGAGGAATAACTAAACATTTCACACCCAGAGCAGAAAAGTGCGGGAGAGACAGGAGAAGCCGCCATGCTAAATCGGCTAAGAGCTAGTAGCTACGCTAAGCTAGCGGATTCCTAAAAACACGCAAAGTGAATAATGTGTAAATAATTTAGAGGTGATTCAGCAGAAGGAGTGCTTTAGTTAAGGCACGTAAAGATTACACTGGGAAACAAATCGTAATCTAGATAACTAGATCAATCTAACTGCGCAGATTAAACAGCTAACAGATACAGAAAAACACCGCTGTGCTCCGGAACAGGAAGTGATACAATACCGCAGTGAGAGCCAACCACCAGTAGAGGCAAGCAAGAGATCACCTTGATTGTGATAAATGTGATGAGTTAGTTATCCTATTTTCTGATGCTCCCACTCAGACTCACCTAATAGAGCCTGACATAGACATTGGAGAGGCTAAGCCCATTAGGCAAAGATTTTATAGAGTTTCTGAGGAGAAGAAACAACAGTTAGAGACGGAGGTGAAGTACATGTTGACTACTAATTATAGCTAATAATTATAGCTAGCTAATTATAGGCCAATCTCCAACCTTCCTTTTCTCTCAAAAATTCTTGAAAGGGTAGTTGTAAAACAGCTAACTGATCATCTGCAGAGGAATGGTCTATTTGAAGAGTTTCAGTCAGGTTTCAGAATTCATCATAGTACAGAAACAGCATTAGTGAAGGTTACAAATGATCTTCTTATGGCCTCAGACAGTGGACTCATCTCTGTGCTCGTCCTGTTAGACCTCAGTGCAGCTTTTGATACTGTTGACCATAAAATTTTATTACAGAGATTAGAACATGCCATAGGTATTAAAGGCACTGCGCTGCGGTGGTTTGAATCATATTTGTCTAATAGATTACAATTTGTTCATATAAATGGGGAGTCTTCTTCACGGACTAATGTTAATTATGGAGTTCCACAAGGTTCTGTGCTAGGACCGATTTTATTCACTTTATACATGCTTCCCTTAGGCAGTATTATTAGACAGCATTGCTTAAATTTTCATTGTTACGCAGATGATACCCAGCTTTATCTATCCATGAAGCCAGAGGACACACACCAATTAGTTAAACTGCAGGAATGTCTTTCAGACATAAAGACATGGATGACCTCTAATTTCCTGCTTTTAAATTCAGATAAAACTGAAGTTATTGTACTTGGCCCCACAAATCTTAGAAACATGGTGTCTAACCAGATCCTTACTCTGGATGGCATTACCCTGACCTCTAGTAATACTGTGAGAAATCTTGGAGTCATTTTTGATCAGGATATGTCATTCAATGCGCATATTAAACAAATATGTAGGACTGCTTTTTTTTGCATTTGCGCAATATCTCTAAAATTAGAAAGGTCTTGTCTCAGAGTGATGCTGAAAAGCTAATTCATGCATTTATTTCTTCTAGGCTGGACTATTGTAATTCATTATTATCAGGTTGTCCTAAAAGTTCCCTAAAAAGTCTTCAGTTAATTCAAAATGCTGCAGCTAGAGTACTGACGGGGACTAGAAGGAGAGAGCATATTTCACCCATATTGGCCTCTCTTCATTGGCTTCCTGTTAATTCTAGAATAGAATTTAAAATTCTTCTTCTTACTTATAAGGTTTTGAATAATCAGGTCCCATCTTATCTTAGGGACCTCATAGTACCATATCACCCCAATAGAGCGCTTCGCTCTCAGACTGCAGGCTTACTTGTAGTTCCTAGGGTTTGTAAGAGTAGAATTGGAGGCAGAGCCTTCAGCTTTCAGGCTCCTCTCCTGTGGAACCAGCTCCCAATTCAGATCAGGGAGACAGACACCCTCTCTACTTTTAAGATTAGGCTTAAAACTTTCCTTTTTGCTAAAGCTTATAGTTAGGGCTGGATCAGGTGACCCTGAACCATCCCTTAGTTATGCTGCTATAGACTTAGACTGCTGGGGGGTTCCCATGATGCACTGAGTGTTTCTTTCTCTTTTTGCTCTGTATGCACCACTCTGCATTTAATCATTAGTGATCGATCTCTGCTTCCCTCCACAGCATGTCTTTTTCCTGGTTCTCTCCCTCAGCCCCAACCAGTCCCAGCAGAAGACTGCCCCTCCCTGAGCCTGGTTCTGCTGGAGGTTTCTTCCTGTTAAAAGGGAGTTTTTCCTTCCCACTGTTGCCAAGTGCTTGCTCACAGGGGGTCGTTTTGACCGTTGGGGTTTTTACGTAATTATTGTATGGCCTTGCCTTACAATATAAAGCGCCTTGGGGCAACTGTTTGTTGTGATTTGGCGCTATATAAATAAAATTGATTTGATTTGATTTGATTTGATTTACTGGTATTGCAGAGCCATGTGTTTCAAACTGGGCATCACCCTGTCTCCTGGTTAGGAGGTCTGACTCAACAGTATTACCAAAGCAGATCTTTATCCGCGTCCTCGGATGGCAGACTGTATAGATCGAGTTGGAGCAGCACAGTTTGTTCGTAAATTTGATCTTTTTAAAGGGTTCTGGCAGGTGCTGCTGACCAAAAGAATCTGTGAAATGTCTACTTTCGTAACTCCATCTGGCTTGTACTCATACACAGTGGTGCCGTTTGGTTTAAGGAATGCTCCCGCCACCTTCCAGCAGCTGATGCACCCAGTTGTGTCCAGCCTGGAGGGGTGTGCTGTGTATTTGGATGATGTAGTCATCTACTCGGACTCGTGGGAGGAGCATGTCTGCAGAGTGCAACCCTGTTTCAAAAACTGGTGTGGGCCCGGCTAATGGTTAACTTGGCAAAGTGTGAGTTTGCTAAAGCCACTGTGACTGACCTTGGAAAAGTTGTCGGTCAGGGTTTTGTGCATATTTGGAAGCAAACACTGAGGCTGTGAAGCAGTTTTCGCAGCCAACCACAAAGAAAGAACTGATGTGCTTCCTGGGCCTGGTGGGGTGCTATTGTGCCTTTTGTAATTCTTCTCAGTAGTGGTGTCCCCACTGACCAACCTGTTGAAGGCCAAGGTTGAGTTGGTTTGGTCCACCCAGTGCCACGAGACATTCGAAGCGGTAAAAGCTCTTTTGTGTACAGCTCCTGTCCTGGCAGCACCACGGTTTGGGCAACAATTTAAATTACAGGTAGATGCTCGTCAGATAGGACAGGAGCTGTACTATTGCAGGAAAGTGATGAGGGAGTTGAGTTTCCTGTCAGCTTCTTCTCCCAGAAATGTAATTAATATCAACAAAACTATTCGGTCACAGAGAAGGAGGCATTAGGTCTCATCTGGGCTTTACAGCACTTTGAGGTCTATGTTGGTTCTGGACAGACCCACTGACAGTCTTTACTGACCATAACCCACTTATGTTTTTGAAGTCTCTGCAGAACGTCAAACCGACGCCTCATGTGCCGGGCTTTGTTTCTACAACCCGCCAACCTTGACATTAGACACATCAGCGGGAAAAGTGATGTTCTTGCTGATGTTTTGTCCTGGGCTCCTGTGAACTAACATCTGTTCTTGTTGTCTCTGGAATGGCTGTTGTCCACTCTCTCTCGCTCTTAAATTGCTTCCTAGGTGTCAGGGTTGCTGAGTGGGAATGGGGGGGGGGGGGGGGGGGTCAACCTCCGACTCAGGGCGGGTTGTTTTATTGGGGAGGAATCTTTAATTGGGCAAAATTTTTTTGTGGAGCAGAGGGTGGGACCCTTGGTTTAAGGAGGGGGTGTCATGCCCCCCGCCTCTGCCTGCAGGGGGGCGGTCCCTCCTGCAGGCAGAGGCGGGTCATGTGTAATTGGAGTCACCTGGGACTCATTATTAAAGCATGGCTCCAGCAACAGTCTCTCTGCTGGTTCAATTTCAATTTCAATTTATTTTCATTTATATAGCGCCAAATCACAACAGTTGCCTCAAAGCGCTTCACACAAGTGGTCTAAACCTTACTGACCCCCAGAGCAACAGTGGTAAGGAAAAACTCCCTCTGAGGAAGAAACCTCAAGCAGACCAGACTCAAAGGGGTGACCCTCTGCTTGGGCCATGATACAGACACAAATTACAGAAACAATTCACAGAACAATTCACGGATGAATATACAAGAAATGCTATTGGCGCATAGGACAGGAGGGTCTGCAGCACAAACACCGCACCCATCTCTGGATGGAGCTGCACCTTAAACAGAGAGAAAAAACAGAATCAGGCATCAGAAAGACAAGAAATACTGTATAATTTGCCAGCATTAAACAACAAGAAAAACAGAAATACTAAGGTGATCAATGGCTACTAGCCGGTGAAAAAACTGGTACAGGTACCAGTTTTTTTGTTCAGTTGTTGATTTGGTTTTACACTCAGTCATATTTGCACATACACACTCACGCACCCACACACTGCACACATCTTACATAGTGACACGTCACACCTCATTGTCGTTATTTTTGTTTAAAGTTAATTATCCATCCATTTTCTTCTGCTTTATCCGGAGTCGGGTTGCGGGGGCAGCAGCTCAAGCAAAGCCGCCCAGACCTCCCGATCCACACACACAAAGTTAATTATTATTTCCAATAAAATCCTTTTCATTGGCCTAAACCTTGTCTCCCCTCTTTCTTGTCGTGGGCTATGAGCCGGCCTGTGACAATAACCATGAGCTTTAAGTTTGAATCGTTAAGTTCTCCTCAGTTGCTGGTTAACTTACCCAATGTTTGAAGTGCTCTCTTTTTGGGGGGGGGGGGGGGGGGCTGCCTCTCACCATCATGCAGCACTGTAGGCTCATTACAGAGGCCTGTCACTTCGAGTGTTTTGCATCACCGACTGTTGTGAATGACAGTTTTTTCTGATGTTTTTCCAAAAAATACGCTGTCTTGTATTCAGAACAATATGCTCGGTGCATCACAGATGTCATGAGTTCATGTCTCAGCATCAGCGTTAGGGTTTGATGTTGTTTCTTGAAGTGGTTTGAATGTGCATTTGTCCATCTTCAGAGGACGTTGTGTATCTTCAGGATGAAGCTGAGCGTCAAGAGTATGTTCTCAATGACTATGGCGTGATGTTTCAGGGTTCCGTAGACAATGTGTATCCGAGCAGCTGGATGTACGGACAGGTAGCCGGCGAGCATCCGTCCACCCTTCACCATCACAGCCGCCACATTTGTACATAAGGAGCAGCAATCAGCCTGTTTTTGCTCTGTGCAGTTTGAGCGGGGCATTCTGGACGCCTGTATCTTCATCCTGGACGCCTGCCAGATGCCCATCTTCAACCGCGGCAACATCATCACACTGGTCAGAAAAGCTTCAGCTGCGGTGAGATGATTTTAATTACCTTACAATTACTCATTTTAATCTTTATATGTAAAAAAGAAAGGCTGTGGCTATTCGCACGGCAAGACTCTGGTGGCAAAACTTGGAACTACTTGTATAAACAAACATACTGCATTCAAGATGTCATAACTCCTTTAATATTTTTCAATTTTGATGATTTTTTTTTTTGGGCCCTGTCCATAACTCTCATTTCACTATTTGCACGGCAAGACTCTGGCGGCAAAAGACCGACCCTATTCGAACGGCAGCTGTGTCCATAACTCTCATTTAATGCGGTATGTTTGTTTATACAAGTAGTTCCAAGTTTTGCCACCAGAGTCTTGCCGTGTGAATAGTGAAATGAGAATTATGGACACGGCGACCGTGCGAATAGCCCTTCCAAAAAAAAAAAAAAAAAAAATGGCAGATTGTTACGACCATGTAAACACAATAATGTTGGCAACATGTTACATGTTAACTTCTTAAAGTTACTGTCTGTGCTGCTGTCTGCGCTAATCACGCTAAATGTTACACAAATAGACGTGTGCAGGATTACGGGTTTAATTCACGCACAATGAATGTAAAGATTTTATCTTTTCCAGTGGTGGGCACGGTTCCGATAATCCAATAACAGATAATTATCGAAGATAATGTTTTCATTATTGGATTATCTTTTTAGATAACTTTATCAATCAATCAAGTTTTATTTCTATAGCACTTTACAACAGTTTTCACTGAACCAAAGTGCTTTCCAATAGCACCAGCTAGAGATAAAATAAAAAGAAAAGTACGAAAAACACAATAAAACACAATAAGAGCATCCAAAATAGAATAAAAATAGACAAAAAAGTGTCAAAGCAATTATGTGCAAAAAGCTGCCCTGAACAAGTATGTTTTTAACTTAGCTTTAAACAGAGGCAAGCTATTAATGGACCTCAGTTCAGGAGGTAATGCATTCCACAACTTAGGACCTGCTACTGCAAAAGAACGGTCACCCCATTGTTTGGACCTGGACCTGGGAACCTCCAGAAAGTTTTGGTCAGCAGACCGAAGTGCTCTGACAGGGTTGTGTGTTTTTAACAGGTCACATAAATAAGAAGGTGCAATGCCATTTACAGCTTTAAAAACAAACATTAACAGTTTAAAATCAACCCTAAAACAGACTGGAAGCCAGTGCAGGGAGTAAAGTACAGGAGTGATGTGGCTGTGCTTCCTGGTATTGGTCAACAGGTGAGCAGCAGCATTCTGGACCAGTTGGAGTCGGTTTAGAGAGCCTTGAGTGATACCAACATAAAGTGCATTGCAATAGTCAATCCGGGAGCTGATAGAAGCATGAATAGCCTTTTCAAGGTCCTTTTGGCTTAGAAAGGGTTTGACTTTTGCCATGAGTCTCAGCTGGAAAAAACTGGCTCTTACCACACTGTCAATTTGTTTCTCAAATTTTAAACAATCGTCAAACCGCACACCAAGGTTCCTTACCACAGCCCTACGATAAGGAGCCAGGGAGCCAAGATCTGGATCAGAGTTAGTTTTAACTCCAAACAGAATACACTCTGTTTTGGCTTCATTAAGGTGCAGAAAATTCTGAGCCAGCCAGTCCTTAATATCCTTAAAAAAAAACATTATCGGACTAATTATCTTCCGATAAAATTTTCATCCGATAATTTATAGACCATTAACGTAGCAAACAGCTGCAAACATTTTTAAAATTTAAAATCATTTGAGCACCTACCTGTTAAAAGTTTCATAGCAGATGTGTAGCTCTACCCTCTGCAAACAGAAGAGAGCAGCTTCTAGAAGAAACCGCTCTGTCCTCTGCAGACAAAGAAGAACTGGTCACAAAAAAAATTCATTTCTTTTAACCCCATACTGATATGCCGGTAATATCACCCAAGTCATCCAGACGCATACATTTTTAACTTATTCAGGGTTTTCACATATCCCATAATCCCTTGCGTGCCAGAGAGTTGCTGCAGTCAAACAACATATAGAGAATCCACACGATGACAGTTGTAAATGAATATTATACTACAAATGTCGTTTTTTTATGCTTTTCATCACATTAATAAGAGACTGCTGCATGATACCCCGAAAACTTGCTAAAACAATTATAACAAAAAATCCGTGTCTGCTACGTTTAATCTGCGTGGAATTTAATTAACGGAAACCGAATTTCAGACATATTATATATATGAGTCTGGAACAAAGAGGACAAACAGTGTTGTAAAGAGCAAACTTCACTTTCCCCCAGAACAACATGATCAGGAAGCGAGCATAGCTCACAGCAGCTCCCATTGAAAATAACGGAGAGACAGACTGTGATTCTCACATGTTTACATAAAATAAACACAATAACAACGTCTATAAAACCAGAGAATATATTCACGAGGGTTTTAGGCACAATATAAAAATAATTTTATGTTGCGATGTTAATTGTGTTGTCCGTGTGCAGCGGTTAAAGTGAAGTGTGATCAGAGCGTCTCAATGCAGTTCTCAATGTTACTGAGATCTCGCAGCGCGGCGACCTCTCTGAGGTTTTGTGGGATTTGAAACCTGAAAAGCCTCAATGGTTCAAATTTTAACCAAACTAATTTTGGACAAGTTATTTAAAATTAACGTCACGTCTGAAGTTTTATAAAGTGAAAATATCAGCTATACAGTATGTTTTAGTTTTAAAGTAATGCACATATTTTTAAGGTTTTAGTTAGCACATGCTGTGCCCAGCAGTGCATTATGGGTAGGATATGGTAATCTCAGTACATTCACGACAGGACAAATGCATTTCAGACACTCTGTTCAGGCTCCACAGACAACAGTATTAAACTCTAGTGCGTAAAACTCTCTTGAATATATTCTCTGGGTTTATAGACGTTGTTATTGTGTTTGCGTTTGTTAAATTCCACGCATCTTAAATGTAGCAGACACGGATTATCTGGAATTTTGTTTTGGTAAGTTTTCACGGTCTCTACTGCCATCTACTGGCCAGTAGTGTTCATGGCAGTATTTGCCCTGAATCTGGGCTGATATTTTCAATCACTGTACTCAGTTTCAGCTCAAACTGTACCATAGAACCGCACGGTGTAAAAGTTCAGAGCACACGATTTATGTTCTCACACACGTACATTCAAAAACCACACGTCGGACTCATGTTTCCAGAAGCAAAACGTAAACAGAAGTTTTTTTTTCAAACTTAATTTACAAAAACTCTCGATGGGAAACATCAAAGTTTAAAAACAAAACAAAACAACAAAAAAAGCATTACAAGACAGGTCTGCGTATTTGCACAGGCACAGTGCGAGAGGTTGGATGCTTGTAGCTCTTCAGCAGCAGGATACCCTCACGCAGGCCGACCAGAGTAATATTAAACAGGTTTGATTTTTATCTGACCATACGATCGGCGATCAGGAGGTGGTCTTGAGAGGTTAAACGCAGTTTGTTACTCCATGTACACTAAACGATGCAGGACGCACGATTAACCTGAAACTCGGTCCAAAAACTTCTCACATGAATGAAAAATCAGCTGAAAAAGGGCCAAAACTAGCAGTGTAAACCCAGCTTAAGTACTGAACGTCTGGCACCAGTAGATCATGACAGTATACTATTATTTATTTATTACACAGGTTATATCAGATGGTTATCTAATTACAACTTGGATTTTTTTTTTTTGAAAATGCCTTTTTTTTTTTTTTTTTTACAAAATGAAAAAATTGTATATTTTACAAAACCACATTTATCTGTAAACACCAACACACGACACACGTCACATTAATGTGTTGGTTTACATAATGAATGAGTCAAACCAATCAGTGTTAGCCGAGGCACATTTTACCCAGAATCCTTTGTGATCTGTCTGTGTTTGTTACAGAACTTCAGAATTAGTGCATTATTCAACATTAAAAGATATATGTTATATTTTAACTTTGTACAAATGACAGAATTGACATTTATTCTATCAGTATTCATTTTATTTATACGAGGTCTGTTAGAAAAGTATCCGACCTTTTTATTTTTTTCAAAAACCATATGGATTTGAATCACATGTGATTGCATCAGACAAGCTTGAACCTTCGTGCGCATGCGTGAGTTTTTTCACGCCTGTCGGTTGCGTCATTCGCCTGTGAGCAGGCTTTGTGTGAGCACTGGTCCACCCCTCCCGTCGTTTTTTTATTGCGAATAAATGTCTGAATGATTTGGAGCTTTACTGCATCAATTTTTTTCCAGAAACTGTGAGAGACCTCCAGGTGGACACCGTTCGGAAAATGAATATGGCTTTCAGGGACGATTTTGTGGGGATTACACAGATTAAGGAGTGTTACTGCCGCTTTAAGGACAGCCCACAACTGCTGAGAGCACGGCGCGCTCCCAGCGCCGATCCACAGGCTGACACCCCGCTGAAACAACCAGATCATTTCCAACATGAAGGCTTTGTTGATCCAGGACATCGTCTGACTTTCACAAAAAGGCATAAGGCGTGGACATCAGCACTTTTTCGGCACATTCCACTGTTACAGGAGTTTTTTTCATGGAAAGAAATGCGGAGGGACGCACCACGGAGCCATTCATTACGCGGCACAAAACCACCTCCGTGTTGGTCTCACAGGACGGCTTTCAGGTGGATTTCAGACGGCTATCGGTTGCTTTTCAGTCGTGTGATTATCCGAGAAATTGAGCATGAGCTGGACATGCCCCAACATGTCCTTTGAGGCTTCATCACGGCATTGCTTTGTGCCATGCGGCTCCACTGCGACGCGCGGAACTCCTCTGCACGTCTGTCTCAGTGTGCCGAAAAAGTGCTGATGTCCACGTCTTTTCACAATTCCTGTGCTAGTCAGAGGACATACTGGATCAAGACAGCGTCCAGTTTAGAAATGAACGGCACATTCCACTGTTACAGGAGTTTTTGTCATGGAAAGAGGAGCGGAGTTCCGCGCGTCGCGGTGGAGCCGCATGGTGCAAAGCAACGCCGTGATGAAGCCTCACAGGACATGTTGGGGCATGTCCAGCTCATGCTCAATTTCTCAGATAATCACACGACTGAAAAGCAGCCGTCTGAAATCCACCTGAAAGCCGTCCTGTGAGACCAACACGGAGGTGGTTTTGTGCCGCGTAATGAATGGCTCCGTGGTGCGTCCCTCTGATTTTCTTTCCATGAAAAAAACTCCTGTAACTCCTTATGCCTTTTTGTGAAAGTCAGACGATGTCCTGGATCAACAAAGCCTTCACGTTGTGATCTGGTTGTTTCAGCGGGGTGTCAGCCTGTGGATCGGCACTGGGAGTGCGCCGCGCTCTCAGCAGTTGTGGGCCGTCCTTAAAGCGGCAGTAACACTCCTTAATCTGTGTAATCTCCATAAAATCGTCCCTGAAAGCCATATTAATTTTCCGAACGGTGTCCACCTGGAGGTCTCTCACAGTTTCTGGAAAAAAATTGATGCAGCAAAGCTCCAAATCGTTCAGACATTTATTCGCAATAAAAAAATGACAACAGGGTGGACCACTGCTCACACAAAGCCTGCTCACAGGCGAATGACGCAACCGACAGGCGTGAAAAAACTCACGCATGCGCACAAAGGTTCAAGCTTGTCTGATGCAATCACACGTGATTCAAATCCATATGGTTTTTGAAAAAAATAAAAAGGTCAGATACTTTTCTGACAGACCTCGTACACCAAACCATAACTCAGCATTGTTTTATTTTCCAAGGCCTCCTCCGCCTCACAGCATTATTGTGATTGAGCAGAGAGTTGAGCTTCATAGCTCTCCTCAGTTTGTGTCTGTGTTGGAAGCCATGTAGTAAACAGGAGCTTCCAGCAGGGGGCAGGATGTCCAAAGACAGATGTGCTGACTCATTGTTTGGGTCTGTCGCCCCTTTTAATGCTTCCAATAGCGACCATGTGTTAAAACTCAAAATAAGCTTGTTAGTAGTTGCGAGTGTACCAGAGACAATACTGGAATTTATCGGTTATCTGTAACTTCCGATAAATTTTTTGGTGGTTTATCTTTATCAAATTAAACTTTTAAGTTATCTGATTATCAGTTATCGAAGTTCATTTTTTGGTTATCTGTGCCCACTGATCTTTTCTGACTTCTGGTGTAGACAGTGCTAATACACTAAATGTTAGCATTCATGACCGTGGTTACTCACTGACTGATAGCAAGCTAACATGCAACCTCTTCATCTTGATAAAGTTAGCCACTAACCTCTTGACCTTCCACCCGTATTAGATTAACTCTCTGGATGATAACGGCGTTTTGGTGGGAAACTGGAGTGATGACTTTTCCATGGGCACCGCCCCGACGCAGTGGACAGGAAGTGGAAAGATCCTGTTGCAGTACAGCAGTACCGGCGTCCCGGTGTGTTACGGCCAGTGCTGGGTCTTTGCTGGAGTCTTCAACACCTGTAAGAGTATTAGCATGCCACACAGTTAGCATCACAGTCTGTCAGCATGGCAGAATGGTAACATAGCATCTTATTAGCACATTATGACATTTGCATCATAGTGTACTACCAAGATACCTCATTAGCATAGCACCTTTTTAGCATAGTACAATGCTGCTGTGGCATTTTGTAGCATAGTTACAAGTTTAGCATTTCACTTTATTAGCATAGTTACAACATGGTCAGCATGCCACTTTATTAGCATAGTTAGAACAAGGATAGCATTTCATTTTATTAGCATAGTTAGAACAAGGTTAGCATGTTATTTTATTAGCATTTGTATACTGTTATCATAGAACTTTGTTAGCATAGTACACTACTGGTATGTCATTTGTTAGCATAGTTACAAGGTTAGCATGTCATGTTATTAGCATAGTACACTATTAGCATAGGACTTTATTAGCAAAGTGCAATGATGGTGTGACATTTATTAGCATAGTTACAAGGTTAGCATGTCACTTTATTAGCATAGCAAGAACAAGGATAGCATGTCACATTATTAGCATAGTACACTGTTAGCATAGGACTTTATTAGCAAGTGCAATGCTGGTGTGACATTTATTAGCATAGTTACAAGATTAGCATGACACTTTATTAGCATAGTGAGAACAAGGCTAGCATGCCACATTATTAGCGTAGTACACTGTTAGCATAGGATTTTATTAGCATATTACAATGTTAGCATGGCATTTGTTTTGCATAGTTCATTAGCAGGCTACATTGTTAAAAAGATGCACAATTACTTTTGTTAAAATTTTCTTTATTTTTGGACAGTTCAATGACTTTTAGGTGGTTTGTTTGTTTTTGATTTACGTGCACAGTCCTGCGTTGCTTTGGCATCCCGGCGAGGGTCATCACCAACTTCAACTCCGCTCACGACAGCACAGGCAACCTGATCACCGAACTTATCTTCAAGGAGGACGGCTCGCCGGACAGAGAAAACACCAGGGACTCCATCTGGTTGGTTCAAAGTCTTGTCAATCATGTCTGTTGCTAAGAAATGATGGCTAGATGGTGGTGCAAAATCAGCACACAGATTCGCACCATATCTGGTGTGGCAACCCAGAGCGACCAAAAGAGACTAGCTTAATGCTGCTGCTACGTTATGGTTTGACAATAAGGCTCCACCCACTTCGATGTCATTTCATGAAGTGGGTGGAGCCAGAATCACAGTGATGCAGCGACCATGCTGTTAATTTGGAGCTAATCATAAACCATCTGCCAGCAGGAGTCACTGTGCGTGTGGTAGTCAGTACACTTCACTCCCCAACAGCTAAAAGGACTGGCCACAAGACCAGAGCCGGGTTCCAGCCTTCCGGTCAGAGCATTCGCCTCCAGTGCTGGAGATCATGAGCTCGTGTCCCGAGGGGAGTGAGTGGGAGGAGTCAAAAACACAACACAGCACAGAAGAGACAGTACAAGCCACAAGGCAATACCAATGCCCTACTGGCCACCCTGTGCCACCTACAGGACAGATATGTAATAGCATGTAGCATGGCAAACAACGATGTGGGTGGAGATGAAGGTGTGGAAGGTCTTGATTGTTTGGGGGTTCAGTTAATGCTGCTTGAAAATGGTTGATGGGTTTCTGTAGGAACTACCATTGCTGGAACGAGGTTTTCATGCAGCGCCGTGACCTGCCGACCGGTATGGGAGGATGGCAGGTGGTGGACGCCACGCCACAGGAGACCAGTGACGGTAAGATGAAGGCACAAAAAGGTGGACTGACACCTCCATGGACAAAAAAGCCATAAATGTGTCTCTGTGGTTCACCTGCAGGATATTATCGATGTGGCCCGACTTCTGTCGCTGCAATCAAGGAAGGTCTCCTGTACCACCCGTTCGATGCTGGTTTCGTCTTCGCTGAGGTTAGTATAGTTCAAGATGTTTTTAAGACCAGTGTTGGAATTGTCCAGTGTTGTGTCAATGCAATTTTAATTTCAATGTATTTTCATTTAGATAGCGCCAAATCACAACAAAGTTGCCTCAAGGTGCTTCACACAAGTACGGTCTAACCTTACCATCTGTCGTCAGTTTAGCTTATAAGTCTCAGTCTGGTTTCCGCAAGATGCACTCTACTGAGACTGCCTTGTTAAAAGTCTCAAATGATCTACTGATGGCTGCGGACTCTGGTCAGTGCAGTGTGTTGGTTTTATTGGATCTGTCCTCGGCTTTTGATCCAGTCGACCACAAAATACTGTTACAAGGACTGCAATATGACATTGAATGAAATATGAAATAGGAATTTCAGGGACAGTTTTAAAGTGGTTTTACTCTTATCTGAGTAACAGAACATTTGCCATGTGTGTAAATAATATAATGTCCCAAGCAACTCATCTCTTGCTTGGTGTTCCTCAGGGCTGAGTCCTTGGCTCAATGTTATTTCTTTTGTACATCAGCCCCCTTGGTAAGATTATCAGCAGCTTTAAAAATGTGTCTTACCACCTGTATGCTGATGACATTCAGTTGTACTGCTCTTTCAAGGAATCTGAGTTACACAAGTTAGCTGACCTAATAAACTGTGTATCTTGTATCAAGAACTGACTAGCTAAAAACTGTCTTCAATTAAATTCCAGTAAGACAGAATCTCTGATTATTGCTCCTGAACAGAAAGTTCCTGTCATCAAACAATACCGTGGTTTTCTGGGCTCTTCTTCTCAGTCCTGTCTCAGAAACCTTCCAGTCTGTGTCTCTGCACAGCCATTCAAGACATCTGGTTAGAAACTGCTTTCATCATTTGATAAATGCTTCTAAACTGAGAGCAACATTATCCATGCTGGACATGATCATTCATCATGCTTTTATTTCCTCTCGTTTAGAATATTGTAACTCTCTTTTTACTTGTTTTAACAAATCTGCAGTCACTTGTCTCCAGTTGGTCCAGAATGCTGCAGCGAGGCTTTTAACAGGAACTTACAGAAGGACATACATCCCACTGGTTTTTATCTTCTTTACATTGGCCACCTGTGAAGTTCAGAATTGATTTTACTATTTTAGTCTTGACTTTTAGAGCTTTTAATGGACAGGCCCCCCAGTACATCGTGGACCTGTTAACCCCCCTATTCTTCTGGCCGCTCTCTCTGGTCCTCGAGCCAGAACCTTCTGAAGGTCCCTAAGGTCCCCCCAGCTTAAAACTCGGGGGGCCTGTCCTTTCAAGCAGTAGTCCCCAGGCTGCAGAACGTCCTGCCTCCGTCTCTCCATGTGGCCGACTCTGTTGATTCCTTTAAAAAGCATCATAAGACACTTTTATTTAGACAAGCTTTGAATTAGTGGCACTACTTTTTTGTTTTGATTTTGCTGTTTTAACTTTGTTGTATTTTATGCCTTTGTTTATATCTGTTTTACTGCACTCTGTGAAGCACTTTGTGATCGGTACCTGTGAAAGGTGCTATAGAAATAAAGTTTACTTACTTTATGGCCAACGGTCACATAAAATTAGCAGATCGTATGATAGTCGGCTAATTTTTTGTGCCTTCTCTGACAAACCTCTTTAAAGTTCCGTTTCTCTGCCGTTTCAATGGTGTGTTCTGTTTTTGTTTTTTTTTGTTTTTTTTACGTTTTTGTCGAATTCATTACGATCCAGGTCAACAGTGATGTGGTTTTCAAGAAGCGTGATCATTACGGGCATCTGATTACGTTCCGGGTCAACACAACCTACGTTGGAAAGCTTATATGTACCAAGGCTGTGGGCAGCGACAATCTCAATGACATTACCCTAACCTACAAGTACCCTGAAGGTACCGCAGACCACACATTAAGAAACATGTGCCAGATTGCTGGTCTGATATCTTGTTGGGAAAAAGTTTGTTCAGAGCTGTCATTCAAACTGTGCAGGAAGTCCAGAAAATGACAGGACGATGGCCCGAGCCGAGAGCTTTGACCTCCAGAGGGACCACTCCGAAATCGAGGACCTCAAAGTGGTCGTCACCATACAGATGGAGCCGGTAAGTCATCAGTTTATCCAACTGTCTTTATACCCATCCATCCCTGATCCGTCCATCCATACACCGGTCTGTACATTTATCCATCCAGCTATGTATTTATACATCTGTACATTATACATCCATCCATTAATACATCCATCATCCATCCATCTGTATATTTATACATCCATTCCTTAATCATCCATCTGTACATTTGTGCATCCATCCATTAATCCACCCATCTGTGCATTTTTACATCCATCCCTTCATTCATCCATCCATCCATCCTTCTGTACATTTGTCCATCCATCCATCCATCTGTACATTATACATCCATCCATTAATATATCCATCCATCCATCCATCTGTATATTTATACATCCATCCATTAATCCATCCATCTGTACATTATACATCCATCCATTAATACATCCATCCATCTGTACATTTGTGCATCCATCCGTCTGTACATTTATACATCCATCCATCCGTCTGTACATTTATACATCCATCCATCCGTCTGTACATTTGTGCATCCATCCATCTGTACATCTGTACATTTGTCCATCCATCCATCTGTACATTTGTGCATCCATTCATCCATCCATCTATCCATCTATCTATACGTTTGTCCATCCATCTGTATATTTGTATATGGATCCATTAATCCATCTACCCATCCATCCATCTGTACGTTTGTGCATCCATCCATTAATACATCCATCCATCTGTACATTTGTGCATCCATCCATCTTTACATTTATACATCCATCCATCCATCTGTACATTTGTGCATCCATCCATCTGTACATCTATACATTTGTCCATCCATCCATCTGTACATTTGTGCATCCATCCATCTGTACATCCATCTATCTATACATTTGTCCATCCATCTGTATATTTGTATATGGATCCATTAATCCATCTACCCATCCATTATCCATCCATCTGTATATTTACACATCCATCCATTAATCATCCATCTGTACATTTGTGCATCCATCCATTAATCCACCCATCTGTGCATTTTTACATCCATCCATTCATTCATCCATCCATCTGTCCATCTGTACATTTGTCCATCCATCTGTACATTTATACATCCATCTGTACATTTGTACATCCATCCATTAATCCATCTATCCATCTGTATATTATACATCCATCCATTAATATATCCATCCATCCATCCATCCGTATATTTATACATCCATCCATTAATCCATCCATCTGTACATTATACATCCATCCATTAATACATCCATCCATCTGTACGTTTGTGCATCCATCCATCTGTACATTTATACATCCATCCATCCATCTGTACATTTGTGCATCCATCCATCTGTACATCCATCTATCTATACATTTGTCCATCCATCTGTATATTTGTATATGGATCCATTAATCCATCTACCCATCCATTATCCATCCATCTGTATATTTACACATCCATCCATTAATCATCCATCTGTACATTTGTGCACCCATCCATTAATCCACCCATCTGTACATTTATACATCCATCCATCCATCTGTACATTTGTGCATCCATCCATCTGTCCATCTGTCCATTTGTCCATCCATCTGTCCATTTGTCCATCCATCTGTACATTTATACATCCCTCCACCCATCTGTACATTATACATCCATCCATTAATATATCCATCCACCCATCATCCATCCATCTGTATATTTATACATCCATCCATTAATCCATCCATCTGTACATTTATACATCCATCCATCCATCTGTACATTTGTGCATCCATCCATCTGTACATCTATACATTTGTCCATCCATCCATCTGTACATTTGTGCATCCATTCATCCATCCATCCATCCATCTATCTATCTATACGTTTGTCCATCCATCTGTATATTTGTATATGGATCCATTAATCCATCTACCCATCCATCATCCATCCATCTGTATATTTACACAGCCATCCATTAATCATCCATCTGTACATTTGTGCATCCATCCATTCATTCATCCATCCATCTGTCCATCTGTACATTTGTCCATCCATCTGTACATTTATACATCCATCTGTACATTTGTACATCCATCCATTAATCCATCCATCCATCTGTACATTTGTCCATCCATCCATCCATCTGTATATATATACATCCATCCATCTTTCCATGTGTACATTTGTCCATCCATCCATCCATCTGTACATTTGTACATCCATCCATTAATACATCCATCCATCCATCTATCCATCTGTACATTTGTCCAATCAATCAATCAATCAATCAATCAATCAATCAATCAATCAATTTTATTTATATAGCGCCAAATCACAACAAACAGTTGCCCCAAGGCGCTTTATATTGTAAGGCAAGGCCATACAATAATTACGTAAAAACCCCAACGGTCAAAACGACCCCCTGTGAGCAAGCACTTGGCGACAGTGGGAAGGAAAAACTCCCTTTTAACAGGAAGAAACCTCCAGCAGAACCAGGCTCAGGGAGGGGCAGTCTTCTGCTGGGACTGGTTGGGGCTGAGGGAGAGAACCAGGAAAAAGACATGCTGTGGAGGGGAGCAGAGATCGATCACTAATGATTAAATGCAGAGTGGTGCATACAGAGCAAAAAGAGAAAGAAACACTCAGTGCATCATGGGAACCCCCCAGCAGTCTAAGTCTATAGCAGCATAACTAAGGGATGGTTCAGGGTCACCTGATCCAGCCCTAACTATAAGCTTTAGCAAAAAGGAAAGTTTTAAGCCTAATCTTATCCGATCTGAATTGGGAGCTGGTTCCACAGGAGAGGAGCCTGAAAGCTGAAGGCTCTGCCTCCCATTCTACTCTTACAAACCCTAGGAACTACAAGTAAGCCTGCAGTCTGAGAGCGAAGCGCTCTATTGGGGTGATATGGTACTATGAGGTCCCTAAGATAAGATGGGACCTGATTATTCAAAACCTTATAAGTAAGAAGAAGAATTTTAAATTCTATTCTAGAATTAACAGGAAGCCAATGAAGAGAGGCCAATATGGGTGAGATATGCTCTCTCCTTCTAGTCCCCGTTAGTACTCTAGCTGCAGCATTTTGAATTAACTGAAGGCTTTTCAGGGAACTTTTAGGACAACCTGATAATAATGAATTACAATAGTCCAGCCTAGAGGAAATAAATGCATGAATTAGTTTTTCAGCATCACTCTGAGACAAGACCTTTCTAACTTTAGAGATATTGCGTAAATGCAAAAAAGCAGTCCTACATATTTGTTTAATATGCGCTTTGAATGACATATCCTGATCAAAAATGACTCCAAGATTTCTCACAGTATTACTAGAGGTCAGGGTAATGCCATCCAGAGTAAGGATCTGGTTAGACACCATGTTTCTAAGATTTGTGGGGCCAAGTACAATAACTTCAGTTTTATCTGAGTTTAAAAGCAGGAAATTAGAGGTCATCAATGTCTTTATGTCTGTAAGACAATCCTGCAGTTTAGCTAATTGGTGTGTGTCCTCTGGCTTCATGGATAGATAAAGCTGGGTATCATCTGCGTAACAATGAAAATTTAAGGAGTGCCGTCTAATAATACTGCCTAAGGGAAGCATGTATAAAGTGAATAAAATTGGTCCTAGCACAGAACCTTGTGGAACTCCATAATTAACCTTAGTCTGTGAAGAAGAATCCCAATTTACATGAACAAATAGTAATCTATTAGATAAATATGATTCAAACCACCGCAGTGCAGTGCCTTTAATACCTATGGCATGCTCTAATCTCTGTAATAAAATTTTATGGTCAACAGTATCAAAAGCAGCACTGAGGTCTAACAGAACAAGCACAGAGATGAGTCCACTGTCTGAGGCCATAAGAAGATCATTTGTAACCTTCACTAATGCTGTTTCTGTACTATGATGAATTCTGAAACCTGACTGAAACTTTCAAATAGGAATAGGTAGGAATGGGGTCTAATAGACATGTTGATGGTTTGGATGAAGTAACTAATGAAAATAACTCAGAACAATCGGAGAGAAAGAGTCTAACCAAATACTGGCATCACTGAAAGCAGCCAAAGATTACGATATGTCTTTGGGATGGTTATGAGTAATTTTTTCTCTAATAGTTAAAATTTTATTAGCAAAGAAAGTCATGAAGTCATTACTAGTTAAAGTTAATGGAATACTCAGCTCAATAGAGCTCTGACTCTTTGTCAGCCTGGCTACAGTGCTGAAAAGAAACCTGGGGTTGTTCTTATTTTCTTCAATTAGTGACGAGTAGTAAGATGTCCTAGCTTTACGGAGGTTTTTTTTTATAGGGCAACAGACTCTTTTTCCAGGCTAAGTGAAGATCTTCTAAATTAGTGAGACGCCATTTCCTCTCCAACTTACGGGTTATCTGCTTTAAGCTGCGAGTTTGTGAGTTATACCACGGAGTCAGGCACTTCTGATTTAAAGCTCTCTTTTTCAGAGGAGCTACAGCATCCAAAGTTGTCTTCAATGAGGATGTAAAACTATTGACGAGATACTCTATCTCACTTACAGAGTTTAGGTAGCTACTCTTCACTGTGTTGGTATATGGCATTAGAGAACATAAAGAAGGAATCATATCCTTAAACCTAGTTACAATCCATCCATCCATCTGTATATTTATACATCCATCCATTAATCCATCCATCTGTCCATCTGTACATTTGTCCATCCATCTGTACATTTTTACATCCATCCATTAATGCATCTGTCTATCTGTACATTTGTCCATCCATCCATCCATCTGTATATTTATACATCCATCCATTCATCTGTCCATTTGTCCATCCATCTGTACATTTATACATCCATCTGTACATTTGTCCATCCATCCATCCATCTGTACATTATACACCCATCCATTAATATATCCATCCATCCATCATCCATCCATCTGTATATTTATGCATCCATCCATTAATCCATCCATCTGTACATTATACATCCATCCATTAATACATCCATCCATCTGTACATTTGTCCATCCATCCATCTGTACATCTATACATTTGTCCATCCATCCATCTGTACATTTGTGCATCCATCCATTCATCCATCCATCCATCTATCTATACATTTGTCCATCCATCTGTATATTTGTATATGGATCCATTAATCCATCTACCCATCCATCATCCATCCATCTGTATATTTACACATCCATCCATTAATCATCCATCTGTACATTTGTGCATCCATCCATTAATCCACCCATCTGTGCATTTTTACATACATCCATTCATTTATTCATCCATCTGTCCATCTGTACATTTGTCCATCCATCTGTACATTTGTCCATCCATCCAGCCATCTGTATATTTATACATCCATCCATTAATCCATCCATCTGTCCATCTGTACATTTGTCCATCCATCTGTACATTTATACATCCATCTGTACATTTGTACATCCATCCATTAATCCATCCATCCATCTGTACATTTGTCCATCCATCCATCTGTATATTTATACATCCATCCATTAATCCATCCATCTGTCCATCTGTACATTTGTCCATCCATCTGTCCATTTATACATCCATCTGTACATTTGTCCATCCATCCATCCATCCATCCATCTGTACATTATACATCCATCCATTAATATATCCATCCATCCATCTGTATATTTATACATCCATCCATTAATCCATCCATCTGTATATTTATACATCCATCCATTAATCCATCCATCTGTACATTATACATCCATCCATTAATACATCCATCCATCTGTACATTTGTGCATCCATCCATCTGTACATTTATACATCCATCCATCTGTACATTTGTGCATCCATCCATTAATCCACCCATCTGTGCATTTTTACATCCATCCATTCATCCATCCATCTGTACATTTGTACATCCATCCATTAATCCATCCATCCATCTGTACATTTGTACATCCATCCATTAATCCATCCATCCAGCTGTACATTTGTACATCCATCCATTAATCCATCCATCCATCTGTACATTTGTCCATCCATCCATCCATTAATCCATCCATCCATCTGTACATTTGTACATCCATCCATTAATCCATCCATCCATCCATCTGTACATTTGTCCATCCATCCATCTGTATATTTATAAATCCATCCATTAATCCATCCATCTGTCCATCTGTACATTTGTCCATCCATCTGTACATTTATACATCCATCTGTACATTTGTACATCCATCCATTAATCCATCCATCCATCTGTACATTTGTCCATCCATCCATCCATCTGTATATTTATACATCCATCCATCTGTCCATTTGTCCATCCATCTGTACATTTATACATCCATCTGTACATTTGTCCATCTATCCATCCATCTGTACATTATACATTCATCCATTAATATATCCATCCATCCATCATCCATCCATCTGTATATTTATACATCCATCCATTAATCCATCCATCTGTATATTTATACATCCATCCATTAATCCATCCATCTGTACATCTATACATTTGTCCATCCATCCATCTGTACATTTGTGCATCCATTCATCCATCCATCCATCCACCTATCTATACATTTGTCCATCCATCTGTATATTTGTATATGGATCCATTAATCCATCTACCCATCCATCATCCATCCATCTGTATATTTACACATCCATCCATTAATCATCCATCTGTACATTTGTGCATCCATCCATTCATTCATCCATCTGTCCATCTGTACATTTGTCCATCCATCTGTACATTTATACATCCATCTGTACATTTTTACATCCATCCATTAATCCATCCATCCATCTGTACATTTGTCCATCCATCCATCCATCTGTATATTTATACATCCATCCATTCATCTGTCCATTTGTCCATCCATCTGTACATTTATACATCCATCTGTACATTATACACCCATCCATTAATATATCCATCCATCCATCATCCATCCATCTGTATATTTATACATCCATCCATTAATCCATCCATCTGTACATTATACATCCATCCATTAATACATCCATCCATCTGTACATTTGTGCATCCATCCATCTGTACATTTATACATCCATCCATCCATCTGTACATCTATACATTTGTCCATCCATCCATCTGTACATTTGTGCATCCATTCATCCATCCATCCATCTATCTATACATTTGTCCATCCATCTGTATATTTGTATATGGATCCATTAATCCATCTACCCATCCATCATCCATCCATCTGTATATTTACACATCCATCCATTAATCATCCATCTGTACATTTGTGCATCCATCCATTAATCCACCCATCTGTGCATTTTTACATACATCCATTCATTTATTCATCCATCTGTCCATCTGTACATTTGTCCATCCATCTGTACATTTGTCCATCCATCCAGCCATCTGTATATTTATACATCCATCCATTAATCCATCCATCTGTCCATCTGTACATTTGTCCATCCATCTGTACATTTATACATCCATCCATTAATCCATCCATCCATCTGTACATTTGTCCATCCGTCCATCCATCCATCTGTACATTATACATCCATCCATTAATATATCCATCCATCCATCTGTATATTTATACATCCATCCATTAATCCATCCATCTGTACATTATACATCCATCCATTAATACATCCATCCATCTGTACATTTGTGCATCCATCCATCTGTACATTTATACATCCATCCATCTGTACATTTGTGCATCCATCCATTAATCCACCCATCTGTGCATTTTTACATCCATCCATTCATTCATCCATCCATCTGTCCATCTGTACATTTGTCCATCCATCTGTACATTTATACATCCATCTGTACATTTGTACATCCATCCATTAAGCCATCCATCCATCTGTACATTTGTCCATCAAATCCATCTGTATGTATATTTATACATCCATCCATCTTTACATGTGTACATTTGTCCATCCATCCATCCATCCATCCATCTGTCCATATGTCCATCCATCTGTACATTTATACATCCATCTGTATATTTGTCCATCCATCCATCCATCTGTACATTATACATCCATCCATTAATATATCCATCCATCCATCATCCATCCATCTGTATATTTATACATCCATCCATTAATCCATCCATCTGTATATTTATACATCCATCCATTAATCCATCCATCTGTATATTTATACATCCATCCATCTGTACATTCGTGCATCCATCCATCTGTACATCTATACATTTGTCCATCCATCCATCTGTACATTTGTGCATCCATTCATCCATCCATCCATCCATCTATCTATACATTTGTCCATCCATCTGTATATTTGTATATGGATCCATTAATCCATCTACCCATCCATCATCCATCCATCTGTATATTTACACATCCATCCATTAATCATCCATCTGTACATTTGTGCATCCATCCATTCATTCATCCATCTGTCCATTTGTCCATCCATCTGTACATTTATACATCCATCTGTACATTTGTACATCCATCCATTAATCCATCCATCCATCTGTACATTTGTACATCCATCCATTAATCCATCCATCCATCTGTACATTTGTCCATCCATCCATCCATCTGTATATTTATACATCCGTCCATCTTTCCATGTGTGCATTTGTCCATCCATCCATCATCTGTACATTTGTACATCCATCCCTCCATCTGTATATTTATACATCCATCCATTAATCCATCCATCTGTACATTATACATCCATCCATTAATATCCATCCATCTGTACATTTGTGCATCCATCCATCCAGCCATCCACCCATCTATATATACATTTGTCCATCCATCTGTATTTTTGTATATGGATCCATTAATCCATCTACCCATCCATCCATCTGTACATTTATACATCCATCCATCCAGCCATCCATCTGCACATCTGTACATTTGTATATTCACAAATTCATCCATCCAGCCATCCATCTGTGTATCTGTACATTTCTACATCCATCCATCATGTCATCGGGCCGCTGCATCAGCTTCAACCAGGACATCTGGTGCTCAGTCCAGCACCTTGTGGTGGGCAGCTGTCAGCCTCACGTGGTCTCTTCAGTGCCTCAGATAGACAGAAAAAGAGCAGAATCATTCGGCCAGAAAACCAGCAGTAAATCAACAGGAAAGCAGAGAGAATACTAAGGTGGTTGCTGGCAGCTACAACTGAGCTTCACTAACAGACCCAGAATTTAGATTAAGTCAGGCTGAGAGCTGTTTTGTTACTAATAAGATGAGTTAAAGGGATAGGATGTGTCATCACAATAATAAATAAGGTCGTTGTTCCACTAAACACAGCAACGAGACTGTAAGCTTAATAAGTGAGTGATCAGAAACCACCCATGAAAGAGGCATGATGTCAATATTTGTGACAGCAATACCACGTACGAGAACCAAATCCAGGGTATTTCCACTAATGTATATGGAGCCCTGAATGCACTGCTGGAATCCTAATACATCCATAATGTCCATAAATGATTCCATCCATCCATGTATTTCCTTTTTGGTGTTTGCCCTCTCATGTGTTTTTGTTTCTTCTTTTCCTGATCTGATCCATCTTCCAGGCCCAGTTTGGTGAGGACATAACCCTGAATGTGGATTTCCATAATCAAGCTGACACTCTCCATGTGTTAGATGGCACCCTGATGGTAACAGGACTGTTATACACTGGCATTTCAATTGAGGCTGTGAAGGAGGAGAAGCTGAACATCACCATGCAGCCTCAGCAGAGTGAGAAACTTCTAACAGTCACTCAGTTTTGCCAAAAACCTTCATTCTGGCTGACAGAGGGGCTTGTCACGTTCCACCGAATTTAAAAAGCTGTCAGTGCCACTGATTAAAAATGTTTGTGCATCCTGCAGCGGTACATGAGACCTTTCACGTCAGATTTCAGGATTACATGGACATCCTGCGTCCTCAGTTGTCCTTGTCTGTGACTGTGGCCGGACGCACTGAAGACCAGGTCATCTGTGAGACCAAAGTGCTCAACCTGCCACCCCCCAGGCTGGAACTAAAGGTAAAATCCAGACTTCATCACACTACAGACCAACTCTTTCATGAAATGTGCAGATATGAGCTTGACTTGTGCATTAAATTCAGTATTTATTTGAAAAATCTACAAATATTCTGTGTGGAGTCCAACAATGGTGAACGTTAACGTGCAGTTAAAAGCAAAGATGAGTGTCATAAAACACAAGTCTTATGAATGCAAACTGTCCAAACTGAGTCACATTAACAGCTTTATGGTATATAACTGCTTCATCAAAGTAGTTTGCAGTCACTTCAGGGTGCAGATGGCACCGTCCAGAACACTTACATTTCCATCAGGTTCAGTTTTTGGTCTGAGCAGTGACCACTTGAACTAGCGAGCTGACTCATCCAGCCCATTATTATAATGGCTCACCAAGCCGGCAAGTTTAGCTCTTTGAAATGGACATCACCCAAATAACCAAATAATCCCCCAGGAAGAGTTTAAGGATTTGGCCCAGGAGAGGGAAGTGTAGGTGAGCTGCTTGGTCTGTTGCCACAGCGGTAGAAGCAGGAGAACTTAGCCCAGGTTAAAAACGCGGACTGGGTTAGGTTTAGGGTAGGGGCAGGGGTAGTGGTAGAGGTTAGCCCCACAACCAGTTCAGACCTGGGTCTGAGTTTGCATTGGGCCAACTTCTCCTGTATCTGCTACAGCAACCTGGATCCAGACAAGTGGCAGAATATGAATAAATAATAATAGGCCCCAGGAGCCTCATGTACAGACTTGCGTGGATTTCCTATTGACACATGGCGTACGCCAAAACCCAGAAACTGATGTAAGCACAAAAATATTCAGATGTATCAAAGTGTGCGTACACATGGATCCAAGCATGTTCTGTTTGTACATCCAACTCAACGTGGACATGAGCGCACATGCAGACGCACCGAGCTCCTCCTGTATTTAAATAGCCCGTGGGACCTGGGGATTCCCCTCCCTGTCCAGAATGATCACAGTAAGAAAAGGTATTTAACTGATACAGATGAAGTGGAGTAAATAAAGTAAATGAAGTGCAGATACGCAGGGATATTTGATTTGGTACCCTGTGAACTGGAATACACATGAATGCGCCATAGCTGACAGTGTGTGACATCACAAGTATACACATGCGTTTACTGACAAATACTGAACACAGGGAGACAATTGGGGGCCTGTTAAGAAGCTCTAGTGTCACCATCAAGAAACAAAACAAATAATAATAGTAACAAAAAACATTTTTTTATATACAGCTATATAAATTCAGGCGTTAAGGGGTTAAGAAGCTCTAGTGTCACCATCAAGAAACAAAACAAATAATAATAGTAACAAAAAACATTTTTGAATGCACACATGCCCAAATGTGCCCGCACTGGTTTCATTCAGAACAATTATGCAAGTAAACTATTTACTAATGGCACACGTGCCAGACAGGGGCACGAAATGCGAAATGCATGGGAGGGGGGAGAGTCTATGAGGTTATGGTTAGGGTTAGGAGACGGGGTTAGGGTTAGAAATAGTGTAATAAAAAAAATGTGTCACGAAAATGTCCCTCATTTCATGAAGGGAGCGTGAAAAAAAAGCATGAGACTTGGTTGGTTCAAGTACACTGTTAGTCAGGATGAATGAGTGCGTTGAACCAGGCCATCGAGCCACAATGTTACTTAGATGCATTTACGCATCAGATATGATTTGAACATTGATGGAATGAAAATGTTTCCTATTAACAAAAACAAATTCATCATGTGATGGTGGCTTTATGGGAACGTGTGCATTTGGATGATTGCATTTCACATAGCTGGCATGGCTTGGCTCAAGCTTGACTGACACACTCCTGACTGATCGGCCAGCTCCTGCTGGGATGCCCCTGTTGGCAGGAAGCCCAGCATGGTCAGCACCTGTGTGGGCACAGACGACCCCTGGCTCCTTGTCATATTGTGCTATAGGCCGGCTGCAGTCCTGCGCGCAACTCCAGTAACAGTGGCCTTGGTAAATGAGATCAGCTTATGAGCCAATTATCATCATTTGCAAGTAAATCCTTACGTTCAATATCAATTCAATTTATTTCATTTATATAGCACCAAATCACAATCACAATATTGAGGCATAGTCAGGGGGGAGGAGGGTTTCCGGTTTGGTGGTCTCGGGGTCTTATCACTGCTTTTTTCAGATGATGTGGTCCTGTTGGCTTCATTGGCTGGTGACCTCCAACACTCACTGGCTCGGTTCACAACCGAGTGTGAAGTGGCCGGGATGAGGATCAGCACCTCTAAATCTGAGACCATGGTTCTCAGCAGAAAACCGATGGATTGCCTACTCCAAGTAGGGAATGAGGTCTTGCCCCAAGTGAAGGAATTCAAGTACCTTGGGGTCTTGTTCACAAGTGAGGGGATGATGGAGCGTGAGATTGGCCGGAGAGTCGGCACAACAGGGGAGGTATTGCATTCGCTCTACCGTACTGTTGTAACGAAAAGGGAGCTGAGCCAAAAGGCGAAGCTCTTGATCTACTGGTCAGTCTTTGTTCCTACTTTCACCTATGGTCATGAGTGTTGGGTCATGACCAAAAGAACTAGATCACGGGTGCAAGCAGCCGAAATAGGCTTCCTCAGGAGGGTGGCTGGTGTCTCCCTTAGAGATAGGGTGAGGAGTTCGGTCTTCCGTGGGAAACACGGAGTAGAGTTGCTGCTCATTCGCATTAAAAGGAGCCAGCTGACGTGGTTCAGGCATTTGGTAAGGATGCCTCCTGGGTGCCTCCCTAGGGAGGTGTTCCAGGCACGTCCATCTGGGAGGAGACCCCGGGGAAGACCCAGGACTAGGTGGAGAGATTATATCTCCACACTGGCCTGGGAATGCCTCGGGATCCACCAGTCAGAGGTGGTCAATGTGGCACGGGAAAGGGAAGTCTGGGGTCCCCTGCTGGAGCTGTTGCCCCCGCGACCCGAACCCGGAAAAGTGGTTGAAGATGAGTGATGAGGGAGTGAGCACCAAATCACAACAAAGTTGCCTCAAGGCTCTTCACACAAATAAGGTCTAACCTTACCAACCCCCCAGAGTAAGAACACAGGCGACAGTGGTAAGAAAAAACTCCCTCTGATGATTTGAGGAAGAAACCTCAAACAGACCAGACTCAAAGGGGTGACCCTCTGCTTGGGCCATGATACAGACACAAATTACAGAACATTTTACAAATTGAATATACAGGAAATGTTGCCGGTGCACAGGACAGGAGGGTGACAGAAACAGACACCAGACCCATCTCTGGATGGAGCCACAGCTCAAACAGAAAGAAAAAAAACAGAATCAGGCATCAGAAAGACAAGAAATACAGTATAATTTGTCAGCATTTAGCAACAAGAAAAACAGAAGAAATACTAAGGTGATCGCCGGCCACTAGCCCTAAGCTTCACTAAAAGACCCGGAATTCAGATAAAGTTGAGGCCACGGCACATTTACTAATAAAGTGAATTTAAAAGAGTAAAATGCGTAGTAACATACTATGCCAGTATGCTAGCCATACGAAAGGGAAAATAAGTGTGTTCTCTAAGTACACGCTCATGTCAGATTGCATCATTTGCAAGGTCCTCTGACAACGCTAAAGCAGCCACTGTTAGTGCCATTTTTACTCATCACTTTGCACATGCTGTTATAGCCACACATATACGAGGTCTGTTAGAAAAGTAGCCGACCTTATTATTTTTTTCAAAAACCATATGGATTTGAATCACGTGTGATTACATCAGACATGCTTGAACCCTCGTGGGCATGCGAGAGTTTTTTCACGCCTGTCGGTTACGTCATTCGCCTGTGGGCAGTCTTTGAGTGAGGAGACGCCCACCCTCTCGTCGTTTTTTCATTGTTTAGGAATGGCTCAGAGACTGCTGCTTTGTTTGATCAAAAATTTTTCAAAAACTGTAAGGCACAACTGAGTGGACACCATTCGATAAACTCAGCTGGTTTTCGGTGAAAATTTTAACGGCTGATGAGAAATTTTGGTCTGTAAGTGTCGCTTTAAGGACGGCCCACGGTGCCTGACGGCGATCTGCGCTCTGAGGCGGCGTCGTCTCGCTGTTTCAAGCTGAAAACTTCCACATTTCAGGCTCTGTTCACCCAGGTCGTCATCAGAGAACAGAGAAGTTTCAGAAGAGGTCGGCATGAGGAGTTTATGCGGACCTTCCACTGTTAAAGGAGATTTTGTAATGAAAAAACGTGCGGGCAGATTCGCATGTCAGGCCGGACCCGACCGCGGGGGGTCGCGACAGGAAAAACACCTCCATTGGAAACCTTAACGGACAAGTTGGAACATGCCCAGCTGTTAAACAATTTCTCAGATACTCACTTGTTGAAAGCCATCAAAAGCCGCCTGAATTTTACAAATGGTTTTCAACACAGAGGTGTTTTTCCTGTTGCGGCGCAGACGGATTTGCGTCGTCGTCACGGAACCGACTCGGCGAATTTGCCCGCATGTTCTTTCATTACAAAATTTCCTTTAACAGTGGAATGTCCGCACAAACTCCTCATGCCAACTTCTTCTGAAACTTCTCTGTTCTCTGACGACGTCCTGGGTGAACAGAGCCTTAAATTAGGATGTTTTCAGCTCGAAACAGCCAGACGGACACCACCTCCGACCGCGCCGCGCCGATCCGCTTTGTGAGCTGTCCTTAAAGGGAAAGAAACTCCACAACCTCTCATCAGCCGTTAAACTTTTCACAGAAAACCAGCAGAATTTCTCGAATAGTGTCCACTTGGATATCCCTCACAGGTCCTGAAAAAATTTTGATAAAGCAACACGCGCCGTCTCCAGCAGTGTCTCAGAACACTTTGTGTCATTGCAAACCCCTCCGAGCCCCTCTACATAGCCTGACGTGCACCTCCCAAAAATTGTAATTACACGTCGAGATGACAGAGACCTCACAGGCTGTAATTGGTCCATTAACTATATCATTTTAGGGCTCCTTCACACATAGTGTGAATTTGGTCAAACTGCACATAAAGTGTGCATGAAGCAGGAATCCTATGCAAAACATGTAAATTCGTAGCGGCTTCCAATGCCTTGTAAACCTGTTGCTACAAATATTTGCACACACCACCGGCTGAAAGACAGAATGTGCGCTGTGAGAGCCCATCGAACCCTCTCACGGCAGGTGTCAGCCAAATTCCAGATGACGCACATGAACATCTAACACCGCTCACATGCACTTAGAAAATGTGTGGCCATTCGCACTGTTAACACAAAAATAGTCAGCAGATGATTACTGTTGAGCTGGCAGTTATCAGGTCTAGGTGACGGGCTGGACTTAAAAGGCTTAATGTGACTAACATGGAAAGTGGGGTGAATGCGCCTGGAGCTGGGTAACCGGAGCCGAACAGAAACAGGATTGATGACTTTAGACACGGGGAAGGGCCCAACAAACGTGGGAGCCAATTTGCATGGAACCCCACGCAGAGATAAATGACGAGTTGACAGCCAAACCTTTTGACCAACCATATAGGCTGGGGCGACTGACCGCTTACGGTCAGCCGCTGCCTTATAAAGACAAGATGATCAACCAAGGGCTCGGCAAGCCCACTCCCAAGTTTGTTGGCACCGAATGACCAAACTGAGTGCTGACGGAACTGGGGATCGCAGAACTGTGGATCGCAGAACTGTGGGTAAAACAAGGAAGGTTGATGACTGAAAACGACATGAAATGGAGAGAGCCCAGAAGACGCAGATGGTAAACTGTTGTGTGCTAACTCTATCAAAGATAACTGTGAAGACCAGGTGGATGGGTGCTGTGAACATAATATTCTAAGACCTTTTTTCTAAATCTTAATTGAAATGTTCTGGGTACCGTTAGCCTGGAGATGGTACCCGGACGTGAGACTGGAGGTGGTCCCAAGTAGACAGCAGAATTCCCTCCAAAATCCCGAAACGAACTGTGGACCCCGGTCGGAGACGATGTCCTGTGGAAAACTATGGAGATGGAAAACATGTGTCAGCATAATTTCAGCTAGCTCTTTGGCAGAAGGCAATTTAGGCAGAGGCACAAAGTGGCACATCTTGGACAATCTATTGACAACAGTCAGGATTACCATGTGTCCTTTGAAAGAAGAAAGTCCAGTGACGAAATCCAAGGAAATATGAGTTTCAAGGCTGTCTAGGGATCGACAAAGGCAATAATGAACCAGCAGAAGGACGAGTTGTGGATTTGTGCATAGCGCAAACCTGGCAGGCATTTACAAATTTTGTAACATCTTTGATCATATTTGGCCACCAAAACCGCTGTTGGAGAATAAACAACGTCTTCTTAATACCCGGATGGTAGGAAAACTGACTACTACGGCCCCACTCAATAACTTCCCCCCTAAGGGAGGCCAGAACAAGCAATTTCCCGGCGGGACAGTCGGCTGGAATCGCTTCTGTCTCAAGTACGGCCCTAACGCAAGACTCAATTTCCCATGTAGTGGCAGAAACAAAGTTTGTGGAAGGCAAAATGTTACCCGGATCTGCTGGAGCGTTGGAGTCATCATACTGCCGGGTCAAGACATCTGGCTTACCATTTTTCGACCTGGGTCAATAAGTGATGACGAAATCAAACTGACTGAAGAATATTGCCCAACGAGCCTGATGGGCATTCAAACATTTCACTGATCATAAATAAGCCAAATTCTTATGATCTGTGTAAACCAAAAATGGCATCTGTGCCCCCTTGAGCCAGTATCGCCACTCCTCCAAGGCCACCTTGACTGCTGGCAGTTCCCAGTCGCCGATGCTATAATTGCGCTCTGCAACAGACAGTTTGCAGGACAGAAAGGCACACGGATGTAACTGCCATGCAGGGTCAGGAAGGAGTTGCTTTAGGACCCAAAGACCCTAACGGTTGCTTTAGGACCCTAAAGCCTCATCACATTCCAGAGTCCACTTGAATGTCCGTAGTGATGAGGTCACATTATAAAGTGGAGCAGCTACAGAACTGAAATTTCAGATAAATTTTCGGTAGAAAGCCCAAAAATCTCTGAACATCCTTTCAGCTACTAAATCAAATCAAATCAATTTTATTTATATAGCGCCAAATCACAACAAACAGTTGCCCCAAGGCGCTTCCCTCAGCTATGACGAACCCCAGAAAAGATACATTAGATTTGTGAAATTCACACTTCTCAGCCTTGGCATACAATTCATTCCGCAAAACGGTTTGTAACACGGCCCGAACATGCTCAGTGTGACTCTCGAGATCGGGAGAGAATATCAGGATATCATCCAAATACACAAACACAAACTTATTCAAGTATTCCTGCAGAACATCGTTAATAAGGTTCTGAAAGACAGCTGGTGCATTAGTAAGCCCGAATGGCATTACCAGATATTCATAGTGTCCTGTGGGAGTGTTAAACGGCGTCTTCCATTCATCACCCTGTCTAATCTTGACCAAATGATATGCGTTTCGAAGATCCGATTTGGAAAATACTTTGGCACCCTCTAGCGACTCAAAAGCAGATGACATCAGTGGTAAGGGATAATGGTTTTTTAGTGTAATATCATTCAAACCCCGATAATCAATACAAGGACAAAGAGTCTTATCCTTCTTCTCAACGAAGAAAAACCCCACCCCTGCTGGTGACAACAAGGGCCAAATTAACCCAGCATCAAGCGACTCCTGTATGTATTCCTGCATGGTGATGCGTTCAGGAGCATACAGAGAATACAATTTTCCCCACGGCGGAGTGGCCCCAGGCTACAAATCAATAGCACAATCATATGCATGATGAGGCAAGAGCGACTTAGCGTTAACCTTGCTAAACACAGTAGCTAAATCATGATAACACAATGGGACCCCGGCCAGATCTGAAGGAACGGATGAAGACAGTGGTTTGGGGATGTTAAACACTTCCCAGAGAACGAAGAACCCCACTCAGTAATCGTACCGTTCGCCCAATTGAAATTAGATCTGTGCTGTTGCAGCCAGGGGTGCCCCAGAATTACAGAGTGAGCCATATTATCGAAAACAAAGAGACTGATTGTTTCCACATGGTTCTCATTAATAGTGAGACGTATTGACTGTTCGGTGAGTAATTTAGCCAAGTTCATGGCCATCCACCACCCTGACCACCAGAGATGCGAAACAATCTAAGGTGCAT
This sequence comes from Thalassophryne amazonica, assembly GCF_902500255.1. Classification (NCBI taxonomy): domain Eukaryota; kingdom Metazoa; phylum Chordata; class Actinopteri; order Batrachoidiformes; family Batrachoididae; genus Thalassophryne; species Thalassophryne amazonica. The sequence goes on from NC_047103.1 coordinate 4,400,822, forward strand.
GGACCTGGCGAGAGAGGATAACGTCAAATTAGCGTCAGACCCAGAATCCACAAAAGCCTGCACCACTTCAATGTTCTGACCAGATTCCAATTTAGCAGATATTACATTCTGAGATCCTGAGGGAGAAATTGTACTGTGACTCACCCGTACGGAGGCTTGAGACTTAGCAGCGGCACCCCTGACCGGACAACAGGAAATCAAATGCCCTCATTGTCCACAATAAAAACAAAGTCCATCATCCCGTCTGCGCCATCGTTCCTCCTGAGACAAATGCATGCGATGGAGCTGCATAGGTTCTTCGGACCCAGAATATGTGGTGTTGATGTCAGAGTGGTGGACAATGGTCGAACTCGGGTGCGAGGTGAAGGTGCGCCGGGACAGGTGACGTGATTTGCGGCGAGGGCGCTCCGCCAGGCAACGATCGATCCGGATTGCCAGGGTGATCAATTCGTCCAGGTCCTCAGGCAATTCGGTGGAAATTAGCTGATCTTGAATCTCTGAAGCCAGCCCCTGGAAGAAGATGTCTTGGAGTGCAGCTGGATTCCACTCACTCTTGGTGGCAAGGATGCGTAAATCCACGGCGTAATCTACCACTCGGCGAGTGCCCTGCCTCAGCCTCAACAGGGAGCATGCCGCCTCACGCCCCGGGGATGTGTGAAATACTTGCTGGAGTGCTGCAGTGAATGCTTGAAGGGAGGAGCAAGATGGCGCCTGACAGCTCCACTCTGCAGTGGCCCACGCAGCAGCCCGGATGGACAGGTGTGAGATCATATATGCTATCTTTGTCTTATCTGTCGGAAACATACTGGACATAAGTTTATAATGGGCAATTCTACGGTGACGGAATTACAATCTGAGCTAATCTGTCATGGTTAGATGCCGTATGTCCAGATTTTGCTGCTGTTGTAATTCCGTTAGCATAGAATTACCCTAATGTAACTTACACTGCGTGATGATGCGCATGACGTCACCCGTCTCTCCGGAGAATCATTCTGGGCGGGAGAGCTGAGTACAGATGGCAGCCTCTGGCACGGAAGCCGATGAGGCGGACGGCAAACACGGCGAAGGTGAGCTGGTGTTGCCTATTGCCAGGACGGGCTGGCCTGAATATCAAATTTAGACAGGAGTTGTTCCATCTGTAAACTCACAGAGGACATGAAGGCGTCCTGTCGTTGAGCTAACTCGCTGAAGCTGGTGCTGAGAGCGGCGAGCCCGTCCTCTTGCTGAGCAAACTGCCTACTGTGATGGCATACCGCAAGTTGTAAAGGCATTGAGTGTGCTGCGTCCATCATTGGCCAGATTGATCTATCAAGTCTGGGTGACAGGTTAGGCTGGATGCAAATGCAGGACTCAGACAGCAAGCTCTGTAAGTAAAAGCAGTTTACTGAAACAGTAAACGGGGTGCGGTACACAGTGAGGCAGTCCAACAAGGCAAAATGAGGAGCTTATAAACACCCAGGTGATGAGGTGCAGATTGAAAGCAGGTGTGCATGGAACGTTCCAGAAAGAGGCTGTGGCCAGAGAGAGGGAAACACCCACCACCAAGAGCCAGCAAAGACAGACAAGAGAGAAAGGGACAGACAGACCCAAACAGGAAAAACCCCCAGCAACAGACCAAACAAACAGAAAGTAACTGAACAAACAAACCAAAACCAAGAAATAGAAGCAAACAAAACCCAAATCCTGACAGCAGTGAAATTTGTCTAAGTGCCCCAGAAGTGTGGCTTGTAAACAGACACAGTGACACATTGGTGTGTGCGCTGAACTGACAGGGGGTGTGTCCCCCGACAGGAGCGGCTGTGGAGATTTGTGGATCTGGACGTCACGGCCGGACAACAATACACTGTGTTTGGACGGACATGAACTAACAACTGCCACTGTGATGCGCGTGTGTCTGCTTGCTGTCCTCATGTGGACATAAATAAGAACATATATCGCTGTGGTGACGGCCTGCAGCGAGCAAGCGCGTGCACAGCACACACATTGACAGGCTACCACAGGTGATCCGGACCATCAGATCATAACACACAGCAGGCAATCTGACTGTCACGTCACCCACGTGAGCTCTGTTCTACATGATGCGGTGTCAATCCTGTGGCGTGCCATCTACAAGACACGTGTCGGGCCGGACACATGTATGGGGCTGGCTGGACAAGTGCCAGTAGATGTGGACATGATGAGAGCGCACTGCTTCTCATTCATGTCATTTCATGACTGTATGTCTGTGACCATGGGTCATCTATAGAGAAACAGACGGATCATATTTGTATTGTCCGCTTGAAAAGAAGGATTCAATAAATGCAGTGTTTTTATGGTGTGTGTGTGTTTTTTTTTTTTTATATGTCCATGTCCTTCCTGATATCAGGCAGTTTCCTCCACCTTTCACAGGACAGTGATGGTAGCTCAGTGGTAAAGTTTCTGACTGGCAGTCAGAGCTTTTGAAAAGTGCAGGTTCCAGTCCCGTGGGTGGTATGTAATTTTTATTGTTTTATTTTCACCACAGCTCCACGATGTTGTCCCGCGTGCACAAACCGTTGCAGTGGCATCGTGCACGCCTGCCCTTCTGCACTGTTTTGTGGTTTGCTCATATGAGCTGTTCTGACATGAGTTCCCCTGAGTTGTATATATTTGCATATGTATGAAGGGGCCCTTAGGAACGTCACTTTTGCGGTTTCATAATCAACTTTCATAGAAGAGTAGGCCAGTCTTTATGAAAATGTCACAACCTGTGCTGTTCTCAATCAATCAATCAATTTTTTTTATATAGCGCCAAATCACAACAAACAGTTGCCCCAAGGCGCTTTATATTGTAAGGCAAGGCCATACAATAATTATGTAAAACCCCAACGGTCAAAACGACCCCCTGTGAGCAAGCACTTGGCTACAGTGGGAAGGAAAAACTCCCTTTTAACAGGAAGAAACCTCCAGCAGAACCAGGCCCAGGGAGGGGCAGTCCTCTGCTGGGACTGGTTGGGGCTGAGGGAGAGAACCAGGAAAAAGACATGCTGTGGAGGGGAGCAGAGATCGATCACTAATGATTAAATGCAGAGTGGTGCATACAGAGCAAAAAGAGAAAGAAACAATGGTGGTGTGGTGAATTGCATTGTGACACCCACCAACACTGATGGAGAACTTCAAAAGGTTCACGACTGCACTGAAGTGATTGCGTGGCAACAGAGTTATGGAGTATTAGAAGCAAAAAAAGCCCATTATTCTTCTTCATTTCAGGTGACCGGCATACCTCAGGTGGGGCAGAAGATGGAGGTGACAGTTACTTTCGTCAACCATTTCATTATCGCTCTTTATGACTTCTCTCTGGTCATGGATGGAGCTGGAATCATGGACAACAGGACTCGTACATATGAGTGCGTTGATATCTGAAATGGCAACACCATGAGCCAGGACCAAATGTAATGTGTTGACACTGCAGTTGGTTACTCTCAGCAAAACATCAAAAAAAAGAAAGTTCTCAACAATTAGGACTTTATCATTGTAATTCTCAGCAAATCATAAATCAAATCACTAAATTCTAAGAATTTGGAGTATGTGTCACAAAGTGCAAGTCTATTAGTCTGATCATGGCATCATGACATTTAGATGTACAGATGAATTAAATTTATTCAATAAGCTAAAAACATAGTTGTAAATGAAAGCAACACGTCCGCCTTACTTTTTATCATGAGCAACATGGATATTTGTGTACCCAGGTGGACAGACTTCATTTAAAGGCAGGTGTATGTTCGGCTTTAGCCAGATTTCACATCAGGAATCTGAGTTGACTGACGTGTGCAGTAAAGATGGTACATCTCTGAGTGCATCTTCTTATCTGTCTTCCAGTAAGGTCGACAAAGATCAGACAATCGTGTGGACGGAGTCCTGCATCCCCAGGCTTGCTGGAGTCAGAAAAGTCTCTGCACTGATGTTCAGCAGTCGTATGCCAAAGGTAACTTTGTCAACACACAAACTGCCAACTCTGCCTATAAAAACTGTGGTCCTTATGACTCTGTGGTCATCTGTCAGGATAATAATTCACCTGTTAGTCCATAAGAGTCACAGGGGACAGTCTCCACACACACACACACACACACACACACACACACACACACACACACACACACACACACACACACACACACACACACACAAAAACTCATCTTCAACCGCTTAGTCCAATTAAGGGTAGCGGGGGGCTGGAGCCTATCCCAGCAGTCATAGAGCGCGAGGCGGGGTACACCCAGGACAGGATGCCAGTCTGTCGTAGGCCAGGACAGTCTCCAAGGCCTTTTAATTTATTCCCATGATACTTCACCAAAACAAAAGGCCACCAAAATACCAAGAACTCCTTGTGTTCGGCTTCATCTGAACTTTGACTGAATTTACCCAACTTTACCAACAATGACAAGCAGTTCATTTTTGAATGATGAAATCAGCTTATCAGTGTACCACGGACGTAGTTAAAGTTTTCGTGTCCAATATCCACATCTCATAAGATGTCTAATTCTCCATACATATCGACAAAAATTGTCCTAGAATGCACTGCATGATCAACACCATCAGTCAGCAGAACTCCGGGTCTCTTTCTTGCAGTAAACGCTTTCATGTCTCAGCATCTGGCAACTGCATACTATTCCTACAAGTGTTACCTTATGATTGCAATACTGTTATTCTGATGTCTGTTCTCTCCCAACTCCTTTCATCATCGATGATAGCAAAAGTTTCAGGAGTTTTCAGGTTAGCTGAACTTAGTTATTCATCCATTCATCATCATACCTCAAAAACCACAAAAGATTTAAACATAAAGTGTGTAGCAGCAAAACAACATAAAAACACACGACCTTTGACCTTGAGCTTCAAAAAATGGCAAATATTTGCTTTTTTCCTGCTGGTTGAAACAGCGTCAGCTTAAAGGAAGAAAACACTCTCATCTTTCTTTGTTATTTTCACGGCTCAAGACAAACATTTTCCAGTACTTACCTTTTTAATGTCTCAGTAATCCTGGATTGTGTTGTTGCGACACAGCCTGTTGGTGGCGCTGTTTTGATGTCCAGCTGTGTGTTTTGCAGGTGGAGGATGTTATCACCATCAACGTCTTGCCTGCTATCAATCCACCCCTGTACACCACAGAAATTCCCCAGTGAGTGGGCGGAGCTACAGTTGCAAGTTCGCACTTGTGCTGTCTTTGATTGGTTCCTTTTTTTCACCTTAAATCATTTTCTGCCCTGGTTTTGGTCCACAGATAAATGACGTTTGTTTGACACTTTAAAACAAACACAGTTTAACTCAATTCACTGTGTTTATGACATGATAATAAATCATTCACTGTCTGGTTGTGACATCTAGATCCTGATGCAGAACCTGATTCTGATTCTGATCTGCAACACAAATCATGTGATGACTGTGTCGTGTTGTATAAACATCATCGCACTGACTGTAGCCGTTCATGCACTTGTGTTTTATTACATTTGGACACCAGAGGGCGCCGATCATCTGCAGCACTTGAAAAGTTTTTTTTTTTTTGTCTTTTTGAAACACTTCATAACAGATGAGGCCACGTTTCGCACAGCGAGCGATGTCGTCCTATTTGATAGTGTTCTGTAGCACGGCTGTTTCAAACGTTTCATAACACTGTTGTGAGTTTGCGATCAGTTATCATCCCCAGGCGCACGTTCTATTCATTCTTCAATTCTGATTTTATTTTTACATTTAAGACGTCTTGTTTCTCGTTAGCCGATGCTGGTTTGATGCTGGTGGGCGGAGCATACCAATGAGCACATAACGTTTCTCTCAGACAACTTCAGCCACTCATAAATTTACATTTGTGATTTTTCATAATCAATCCAGCAGGGGGTGGACACATCTATACACATGTAGTAGCTTACTCTGCATTGTGTTTTTGGCTCCTCCCACTTGCTGTCCTCCAGATATGAACTCATGATCTCCAGCATGGGAGGCGGACGCACTGACCAGTCGGCTAAAATCTGCCTCCGGTCTGAGTGACCAGAGAATCCGTTGGCTGTTGGGGGAGGTGTGTGTGTATGTGGGGGGGCTATTGATGACCACATGCACAGCGCCTCCTGCTGGCCACCGTCACACACAGAAAATCAAAACCACTTTTTGATTTGATTCTGTTGCATCAAAGTTGTTCACTGCCTCATCACTTCATCCTCGTTATGTGCTCTTTTAAGGTGATGAGTTACAACATGAAAACATGTAATGTTTTTGAGTTATTGCTAATGTAATGTGGGCTGGGATGGACTCACTCATTTATTCATTCATTCACTTAGTTACTCACTCACTCATGCACTTACTCACACATGCACTTGCTCACTCACTCACAATATTAAATCAGTTGTTCAGTTTGTCCCCTCAGCTGTCAATCAGCCTCGTGTCTCTGTGAACATGAATGTGTGAAGTTTGAAGCCTCATTAACGTGATTTTTTTCTTTGTAATCGTTTTATCCACATTTAATCTGAGCAGCAATAAAAGCTTTTTAGGACGCAGTGATGTGTCAAAGTGTCTTTGATCTGTATGTGTGTGTGTGTGTGTGTGTGTGTGTGTGTGTGTGTGTGTGTGTGTGTGTGTGTGTGTGTGTGTGTGTGTGTGTGTGTGTGTGCAGAGCCCGCACGCTGCTGCTTCTGTTGACGTCGATTCAGAGCATTTCTTTAGAGACTGCGCCACCTACCTGTGATTCAAGAGCGTGACTTGCTATTTTCAAATTTGATTTGACTTCAAATATACTTAGAATTTAACTAAATCAGTTAGTACGCCTCTAGAGCCTATAAGGATGCACTTTCAGGAGCACTTTGCACAAAAACTAGTACTTCAGGTCGTACCTATAATTGTAAAAGTTAAATGTACCCACAAAATTAAAAAAGTTAAGCTTTTAAAGGTTTATTTCACCCAAAAATTACTTATTAATAATAATTTAAAAAACCCTTTGTTTCATGCAATGGGACAAGATGTGTAGCGATATAATGTTATAATGAGGTAAATTAATAATGTAATCAAATGGTGTGGTCACTGTGAGCTCTCGATCTACAACAAGACAGTTTGAAAGTTTTGAAAAAGGTATTAAACAAAGACAATGCTGGAGGCAGATATTTAGATTTATTTTCACATTATTAAACTAAAATAAAAGCTTAAAACACAGAGACACACACTCACACACACTGATCCAAAATGCTGGAAGAGCATCAAGTTATGTGGACATCACTGAAGTAGCTCCTCAGACTCGTCTCAGAGCCTCCTGAGAGACAGACACAGAGACAGACATTAGCGTGCAAAAACAGTAAGGTATATCTTCTATTATACAGCCCATCTCTAAGGTACAACTGCATGACAGCTTTAATATGAGTATATCCAATAAACTCTCCATCTTTCACTTTCACTGGCCTAATAATGGGCCTAAAAACAACAATGAACATAATTTAGGCCCAGTCCTACAACTTGGCAAAGACATTTACAATTTTATGTCCTAAATTTAATCTGGATAATGATATTACTGCAGCACCCCCCCCCCCCCCCCCGTACTCAAAAATGATACATCTTCACAGAAAATTCAAAAGCCATTAAATCTGAAAACAAAAAAAAATATTTCTCTTGAAGAAACAACTTGACACGTACAACAAGTTGTATGACAAACTGATTTATTTTCCTTCACAAAGCAGAAATACAGCATTTATTTAGAAGACATGACTCTTTTCTATGACAGTGACAGTTGTATTATTTATTACTGTAGGCAAAACTTGCATAGTATTTCTATAGCCTAAGAAAGTATCAGAAATGTGCAGAAAGTAGTTTTTGCATTTTTAAATATCTCAGTAAAATAGGGCCTCTATCCAATTCTGCCTGGAGCCCCAACAGACCCTAGAATTGCCCCTGATAATGCTGCCATTTTGGGACAGATGGGGTCACAGGTCATGCACTCCACCCAAGAAAACATGCTTTGGCATGTCTGCTAATTAAAAACAGGTAATGCGTTCTCACATTTCAGTGATGTCAGAATTACTGTAGAATAATTTGGACCGTAACACTAATTTACCAAAAGGTCATCAAATTTCAAGTTGACAAAATATCATTTTGGGGATTTTTCAGATCCAAGTGTTTACACCCACCCAAATCACTGCCAAACGAGGGAGCATAACTCCTGGTAGTTTTTCTATTTAACTGGTTGTTAACAACTTGAATGTGCAAATCTGCCTGTGAATCATCTGTGATTTTACCCACGATTTGAAATCTTTGAAATGTGGAGATAAATTGAATCAAAAAGCTAAAAATATGTAAAACTCGGCATCAACATTATTGCTGTTCTAATGTATCTTGCATTGGTTTGAGTGCGACAATCTAAGGATCTGAATACGTATTTTTTTTTTTCTTTTTTAAATCTCATTTTGTGTGCTTGTTCCATTCTGCCACTATGTGTCTTTTTTTTCGGTGTGGCTGCTGTTTTGGAGTTTTCCTTCGTTGTCTTGTAAATTTCAATAAAGTTTGTAAAAACAAAAAAAACAAAAAAAACAAAAAGATCAGTGCCGTAAACGAACGGCCTCCGGCTCTGCAGACACCCTGCTCGTGTGTGTGTGTGTGTGTGTGTGTGTGTGTGTGTGTGTGTGTGTGTGTGTGTGCGTGCGTGCGTGCGTGCGTGCGTGCGTGCGTGCGTGCGTGCGCGCGTGTGTGTGTGTGTGCGTGAGACAGAGAGAGACCTTTGACCTGTGTCTCTGTAATGTAAATCATCTCTCTTGCCACTAGGTGGCGCCACCAGGTTTGCCCAGAAACAACTTTCAGTTTCATTCTGCTCCTGAATCCTGACAGATTTTATTTTAACTTCACAGAATGTTTCAGATTCTGAAATTATTCCAGAAAAGTAAAATATGGTGAACAATTTTTAAACAGTCAGAACCCCATAATGAACTGAAACAACAACAAAAAAACCATATATGTCAAATTTGATTAAAAGCAGAGTCTGATTTTGTTTGATGGGTTTAAAACAAACTGATCTGAAAAACAAACAAAATAAAAAAATGAAAAGTTTTTAAACTTGTTAAAAGAGACAATCTGCTTTGAAATGTGAACTGTTTCATTGTTGGATTCATCTCTTGTTGATCGCTGGAGGACAAATTAAAAAGACATTCATTAGAATTTCACCAAGGACCAAAATGTCTTATAATCGGAAAAAGTTCCTTAAAATGTCTTAACTCCGCCCCTTATTAAATAGACCATAAATATTTTATGGAGTCTTAATCTCCACGTCTGGTTCTGGGACAACCCCGTCTGTTAGAGGGACATGCTCAGAAAGACGCCACAGAGACACGTCCTCATCACACACCTGAACCGCCTGAAGAACCTCCTTCAACAGGAGCAGGAGCTGAACTCTGAACTCCTTCCAGATACCACAGGACCTCACCATCTGGACACATGGCTCCTCCTCCTGTCTCTAAAGGTTGTCCAAAACTCCTCCTCCTGTCTCTAAAGGTTGTTCCAAAACTCCTCCTCCTGTCTCTAAAGGTTGTTCTAAAACTCCTCCTCCTGTCTCTAAAGGTTCTCCAAAACTCCTCCTCCTGTCTCTAAAGGTTGTTCTAAAACTCCTCCTCCTGTCTCTAAAGGTTCTCCAAAACTCCTCCTCCTGTCTCTAAAGGTTGTTCTAAAACTCCTCCTCCTGTCTCTAAAGGTTCTCCAAAACTCCTCCTCCTGTCTCTAAAGGTTGTTCTAAAACTCCTCCTCCTGTCTCTAAAGGTTGTCCAAAACTCCTCCTCCTGTCTCTAAAGGTTGTTCTAAAACTCCTCCTCCTGTCTCTAAAGGTTCTCCAAAACTCCTCCTCCTGTCTCTAAAGGTTGTTCTAAAACTCCTCCTCCTGTCTCTAAAGGTTCTCCAAAACTCCTCCTCCTGTCTCTAAAGGTTGTTCTAAAACTCCTCCTCCTGTCTCTAAAGGTTCTCCAAAACTCCTCCTCCTGTCTCTAAAGGTTGTTCTAAAACTCCTCCTCCTGTCTCTAAAGGTTGTTCTAAAACTCCTCCTCCTGTCTCTAAAGGTTCTCCAAAACTCCTCCTCCTGTCTCTAAAGGTTGTTCTAAAACTCCTCCTCCTGTCTCTAAAGGTTGTTCTAAAACTCCTCCTCCTGTCTCTAAAGGTTCTCCAAAACTCCTCCTCCTGTCTCTAAAGGTTCTCCAAAACTCCTCCTCCTGTCTCTAAAGGTTGTCCAAAACTCCTCCTCCTGTCTCTAAAGGTTCTCCAAAACTCCTCCTCCTGTCTCTAAAGGTTGTTCTAAAACTCCTCCTCCTGTCTCTAAAGGTTCTCCAAAACTCCTCCTCCTGTCTCTAAAGGTTCTCCAAAACTCCTCCTCCTGTCTCTAAAGGTTGTTCTAAAACTCCTCCTCCTGTCTCTAAAGGTTCTCCAAAACTCCTCCTCCTGTCTCTAAAGGTTGTCTAAAACTCCTCCTCCTGTCTCTAAAGGTTGTCTAAAACTCCTCCTCCTGTCTCTAAAGGTTGTTCTAAAACTCCTCCTCCTGTCTCTAAAGGTTGTTGTAAAACTCCTCCTCCTGTCTATAAAGGTTGTCTAAAACTCCTCCTCCTGTCTCTAAAGGTTGTTCTAAAACTCCTCCTCCTGTCTCTAAAGGTTGTTCTAAAACTCCTCCTCCTGTCTCTAAAGGTTGTTCTAAAACTCCTCCTCCTGTCTCTAAAGGTTCTCCAAAACTCCTCCTCCTGTCTCTAAAGGTTGTTCTAAAACTCCTCCTCCTGTCTCTAAAGGTTGTTCTAAAACTCCTCCTCCTGTCTCTAAAGGTTCTCCAAAACTCCTCCTCCTGTCTCTAAAGGTTGTTCCAAAACTCCTCCTCCTGTCTCTAAAGGTTGTTCTAAAACTCCTCCTCCTGTCTCTAAAGGTTCTCCAAAACTCCTCCTCCTGTCTCTAAAGGTTGTTCTAAAACTCCTCCTCCTGTCTATAAAGGTTGTTCTAAAACTCCTCCTCCTGTCTCTAAAGGTTCTCCAAAACTCCTCCTCCTGTCTCTAAAGGTTGTTCTAAAACTCCTCCTCCTGTCTCTAAAGGTTCTCCAAAACTCCTCCTCCTGTCTCTAAAGGTTGTTCTAAAACTCCTCCTCCTGTCTCTAAAGGTTCTCCAAAACTCCTCCTCCTGTCTCTAAAGGTTGTTGTAAAACTCCTCCTCCTGTCTATAAAGGTTGTCTAAAACTCCTCCTCCTGTCTCTAAAGGTTGTTCTAAAACTCCTCCTCCTGTCTCTAAAGGTTCTCCAAAACTCCTCCTCCTGTCTCTAAAGGTTGTTCTAAAACTCCTCCTCCTGTCTCTAAAGGTTCTCCAAAACTCCTCCTCCTGTCTCTAAAGGTTGTTCTAAAACTCCTCCTCCTGTCTCTAAAGGTTCTCCAAAACTCCTCCTCCTGTCTCTAAAGGTTCTCCAAAACTCCTCCTCCTGTCTCTAAAGGTTGTTCTAAAACTCCTCCTCCTGTCTCTAAAGGTTCTCCAAAACTCCTCCTCCTGTCTCTAAAGGTTGTCCAAAACTCCTCCTCCTGTCTCTAAAGGTTGTCTAAAACTCCTCCTCCTGTCTCTAAAGGTTGTCTAAAACTCCTCCTCCTGTCTCTAAAGGTTCTCCAAAACTCCTCCTCCTGTCTCTAAAGGTTGTTCTAAAACTCCTCCTCCTGTCTCTAAAGGTTGTTGTAAAACTCCTCCTCCTGTCTATAAAGGTTCTCCAAAACTACTCCTCCTGTCTCTAAAGGTTGTTCTAAAACTCCTCCTCCTGTCTCTAAAGGTTCTCCAAAACTCCTCCTCCTGTCTCTAAAGGTTGTTCTAAAACTCCTCCTCCTGTCTCTAAAGGTTGTTCTAAAACTCCTCCTCCTGTCTCTAAAGGTTCTCCAAAACTCCTCCTCCTGTCTCTAAAGGTTGTTCTAAAACTACTCCTCCTGTCTCTAAAGGTTCTCCAAAACTCCTCCTCCTGTCTCTAAAGGTTGTTGTAAAACTCCTCCTCCTGTCTATAAAGGTTCTCCAAAACTACTCCTCCTGTCTCTAAAGGTTGTTCTAAAACTCCTCCTCCTGTCTCTAAAGGTTCTCCAAAACTCCTCCTCCTGTCTCTAAAGGTTGTTCTAAAACTCCTCCTCCTGTCTCTAAAGGTTCTCCAAAACTCCTCCTCCTGTCTCTAAAGGTTGTTCTAAAACTCCTCCTCCTGTCTCTAAAGGTTCTCCAAAACTCCTCCTCCTGTCTCTAAAGGTTGTTCTAAAACTCCTCCTCCTGTCTCTAAAGGTTCTCCAAAACTCCTCCTCCTGTCTCTAAAGGTTGTTCTAAAACTCCTCCTCCTGTCTCTAAAAGTTGTTCTTAAACTCCTCCTCCTGTCTCTAAAGGTTGTTCTAAAACTCCTCCTCCTGTCTCTAAAGGTTGTTCTACAACTCCTCCTCCTGTCTCTAAAGGTTGTTCTAAAACTCCTCCTCCTGTCTCTAAAGGTTGTTCTAAAACTCCTCCTCCTGTCTCTAAAGGTTCTCCAAAACTCCTCCTCCTGTCTCTAAAGGTTGTTCTAAAACTACTCCTCCTGTCTCTAAAGGTTCTCCAAAACTCCTCCTCCTGTCTCTAAAGGTTGTTGTAAAACTCCTCCTCCTGTCTATAAAGGTTCTCCAAAACTACTCCTCCTGTCTCTAAAGGTTGTTCTAAAACTCCTCCTCCTGTCTCTAAAGGTTCTCCAAAACTCCTCCTCCTGTCTCTAAAGGTTGTTCTAAAACTCCTCCTCCTGTCTCTAAAGGTTCTCCAAAACTCCTCCTCCTGTCTCTAAAGGTTGTTCTAAAACTCCTCCTCCTGTCTCTAAAGGTTCTCCAAAACTCCTCCTCCTGTCTCTAAAGGTTGTTCTAAAACTCCTCCTCCTGTCTCTAAAGGTTCTCCAAAACTCCTCCTCCTGTCTCTAAAGGTTGTTCTAAAACTCCTCCTCCTGTCTCTAAAAGTTGTTCTTAAACTCCTCCTCCTGTCTCTAAAGGTTGTTCTAAAACTCCTCCTCCTGTCTCTAAAGGTTGTTCTACAACTCCTCCTCCTGTCTCTAAAGGTTGTTCTAAAACTCCTCCTCCTGTCTCTAAAGGTTCTCCAAAACTCCTCCTCCTGTCTCTAAAGGTTGTTCTAAAACTCCTCCTCCTGTCTCTAAAAGTTGTTCTTAAACTCCTCCTCCTGTCTCTAAAGGTTGTTCTAAAACTCCTCCTCCTGTCTCTAAAGGTTCTCCAAAACTCATCCTCCTGTCTCTAAAGGTTGTTCTAAAACTCCTCCTCCTGTCTCTAAAGGTTCTCCAAAACTCCTCCTCCTGTCTCTAAAGGTTGTTCTAAAACTCCTCCTCCTGTCTCTAAAGGTTGTTCTAAAACTCCTCCTCCTGTCTCTAAAGGTTCTCCAAAACTCCTCCTCCTGTCTCTAAAGGTTGTTCTAAAACTCCTCCTCCTGTCTCTAAAGGTTCTCCAAAACCCCTCCTCCTGTCTCTAAAGGTTGTTCTAAAACTCCTCCTCCTGTCTCTAAAGGTTCTCCAAAACTCCTCCTCCTGTCTCTAAAGGTTGTCTAAAACTCCTCCTCCTGTCTCTAAAGGTTCTCCAAAACTCCTCCTCCTGTCTCTAAAGGTTGTTCTAAAACTCCTCCTCCTGTCTCTAAAGGTTGTTGTAAAACTCCTCCTCCTGTCTATAAAGGTTGTCTAAAACTCCTCCTCCTGTCTCTAAAGGTTGTTCTAAAACTCCTCCTCCTGTCTCTAAAGGTTCTCCAAAACTCCTCCTCCTGTCTCTAAGGTTGTTCTAAAACTCCTCCTCCTGTCTCTAAAGGTTCTCCAAAACTCCTCCTCCTGTCTCTAAAGGTTGTTCTAAAACTCCTCCTCCTGTCTCTAAAGGTTGTTCTAAACTCCTCCTCCTGTCTCTAAAGGTTCTCCAAAACTCCTCCTCCTGTCTCTAAAGGTTGTTCTAAAACTCCTCCTCCTGTCTCTAAAAGTTGTTCTTAAACTCCTCCTCCTGTCTCTAAAGGTTGTTCTAAAACTCCTCCTCCTGTCTCTAAAGGTTGTTCTACAACTCCTCCTCCTGTCTCTAAAGGTTGTTCTAAAACTCCTCCTCCTGTCTCTAAAGGTTCTCCAAAACTCCTCCTCCTGTCTCTAAAGGTTGTTCTAAAACTCCTCCTCCTGTCTCTAAAGGTTCTCAAAAACTCCTCCTCCTGTCTCTAAAGGTTCTCCAAAACTCCTCCTCCTGTCTCTAAAGGTTGTTCTAAAACTCCTCCTCCTGTCTCTAAAGGTTCTCCAAAACTCCTCCTCCTGTCTCTAAAGGTTGTCCAAAACTCCTCCTCCTGTCTCTAAAGGTTGTCTAAAACTCCTCCTCCTGTCTCTAAAGGTTGTCTAAAACTCCTCCTCCTGTCTCTAAAGGTTCTCCAAAACTCCTCCTCCTGTCTCTAAAGGTTGTTCTAAAACTCCTCCTCCTGTCTCTAAAGGTTGTTGTAAAACTCCTCCTCCTGTCTATAAAGGTTCTCCAAAACTCCTCCTCCTGACTCTAAAGGTTGTTCTAAAACTCCTCCTCCTGTCTCTAAAGGTTCTCCAAAACTCCTCCTCCTGTCTCTAAAGGTTGTTCTAAAACTCCTCCTCCTGTCTCTAAAGGTTGTTCTAAAACTCCTCCTCCTGTCTCTAAAGGTTCTCCAAAACTCCTCCTCCTGTCTCTAAAGGTTGTTCTAAAACTCCTCCTCCTGTCTCTAAAGGTTCTCCAAAACCCCTCCTCCTGTCTCTAAAGGTTGTTCTAAAACTACTCCTCCTGTCTCTAAAGGTTCTCCAAAACTCCTCCTCCTGTCTCTAAAGGTTGTTCTAAAACTCCTCCTCCTGTCTCTAAAGGTTCTCCAAAACTCCTCCTCCTGTCTCTAAAGGTTGTTCTAAAACTCCTCCTCCTGTCTCTAAAGGTTGTTGTAAAACTCCTCCTCCTGTCTCTAAAGGTTGTTCTAAAACTCCTCTTCCTGTCTCTAAAGGTTGTCCAAAACTCCTCCTCCTGTCTCTAAAGGTTGTTCTAAAACTCCTCCTCCTGTCTCTAAAGGTTCTCCAAAACTCCTCCTCCTGTCTCTAAAGGTTGTTCTACAACTCCTCCTCCTGTCTCTAAAGGTTGTCCAAAACTCCTCCTCCTGTCTCTAAAGGTTGTTCTAAAACTCCTCCTCCTGTCTCTAAAAGTAGTTCTTAAACTCCTCCTCCTGTCTCTAAAGGTTGTTCTTAAACTCCTCCTCCTGTCTCTAAAGGTTGTTCTAAAACTCCTCCTCCTGTCTCTAAAGGTTCTCCAAAACTCCTCCTCCTGTCTCTAAAGGTTGTTCTACAACTCCTCCTCCTGTCTCTAAAGGTTGTCCAAAACTCCTCCTCCTGTCTCTAAAGGTTGTTCTAAAACTCCTCCTCCTGTCTCTAAAAGTTGTTCTTAAACTCCTCCTCCTGTCTCTAAAGGTTGTTCTAAAACTCCTCCTCCTGTCTCTAAAGGTTGTTCTACAACTCCTCCTCCTGTCTCTAAAGGTTGTTCTAAAACTCCTCCTCCTGTCTCTAAAGGTTCTCTAAAACTCCTCCTCCTGTCTCTAAAGGTTGTCTAAAACTCCTCCTCTTGTCTCTAAAAGTTGTTCTAAAACTCCTCCTCCTGTCTCTAAAGGTTCTCCAAAACTCCTCCTCCTGTCTCTAAAGGTTGTTCTAAAACTCCTCCTCCTGTCTCTAAAGGTTGTTCTAAAACTCCTCTTCCTGTCTCTAAAGGTTCTCCAAAACTCCTCCTCCTGTCTCTAAAGGTTGTCTAAAACTCCTCCTCCTGTCTCTAAAGGTTCTCCAAAACTCCTCCTCCTGTCTCTATAGGTTGTTCTAAAACTCCTCCTCCTGTCTCTAAAGGTTGTCCAAAACACCTCCTCCTGTCTCTAAAGGTTGTTCTAAAACTCCTCCTCCTGTCTCTAAAAGTTGTTCTTAAACTCCTCCTCCTGTCTCTAAAGGTTGTTCTTAAACTCCTCCTCCTGTCTCTAAAGGTTGTTCTAAAACTCCTCCTCCTGTCTCTAAAGGTTCTCCAAAACTCCTCCTCCTGTCTCTAAAGGTTGTTCTACAACTCCTCCTCCTGTCTCTAAAGGTTGTCCAAAACTCCTCCTCCTGTCTCTAAAGGTTCTCCAAAACTCCTCCTCCTGTCTATAAAGGTTGTCCAAAACTCCTCCTCCTGTCTCCAAAGGTTGTTCTAAAACTTCTCCTCCTGTCTCTAAAGGTTGTTCTAAAACTCCTCCTCCTGTCTCTAAAGGTTGTCTAAAACTCCTCCTCCTGTCTCTAAAGGTTCTCCAAAACTCCTCCTCCTGTCTCTAAAGGTTGTTCTAAAACTCCTCCTCCTGTCTCTAAAGGTTCTCCAAAACTCCTCCTCCTGTCTCTAAAGGTTCTCCAAAACTCCTCCTCCTGTCTCTAAAGGTTCTCCACAACTCCTCC